>NC_034602.1:93813198-93824206 GCF_900095145.1 Mus pahari | reverse complement strand
ATTATTTATGCTGTTATTGAAGATCAGCCTTAGTCCGTGGGTGGTGATCTGATAGGATGCTTGGGATAATTTCAGTATTTTTGTATCTGTGGAGGTCTGTTTTGTGACCAATTATACTGGGGCATATGATCTTCACAAGACCAAGGGCCTCTCCTCCCATTGTTGGCCAACTAGGCCATCCTCTGCTACATATGCAACTAGAGACACAGTTCTGGGGGTACTGGTTAGTTCATATTGTTGTTCCTCCTATAGGGTTTCTAACCCCTTTAGCTCTTTGGGTATTTTCTCTAGCTCCTTCTTTAGGGGTCCTGTGTTCCATCCAATAGATGACTGTGAGTGAGGTAACCCAATCACAAAAGAACACACGTGATATACACTCATGATAAGTGGATATTAACCCAGAAACTTAGACTACCCAAGATACAATTTGCAAAACACATGAAACTCAAGAAGAAGGAAGATCAAAGTGTGGATACTTCGTTCCTTCTTAGAATGGGGAACAAAATATCCATGGAAGGAGTTACAAAGACAAAGTTCAGAGTAGAAACTGAAGGAATGACCATCCAGAGACTGCCCCACCTGGGGATCCATCCCATATACAACCACCAAACACAGACACTATTGCATATGCCAGCAAGATTTTGCTGAGAGGACCCTCATATAGCCTTTTTTAACTTCTAGTCAGAAATGGCATCAACTGCAGGCTTAGTGGCCCCTCCCCACAGTTTTTCACTCAGCCATGTTTCCAGGTCAGCCATGCTTTCTTCCTGGTGTTCTTAACTTGTGTTCCTTCTCATTTACCACTGAGGAATTAGTCTACTTCTGTTTACCTTTTAAGACAGAGCCTTTCCATGCTGCAACATGGGCCAATCTCCAACTCATGAATGCTTTCTTTCCCACAGTTTCTGGAGTAGCTAGGACTGTGGGTGCTCTACCATGTCTGTTGGGCGCCTCATTCTCACATCCACAGTTGGATCCTCTGGCCAGTTCTCTATAACCCAGCATCGTCTTCCAGACTTATCCTAGTACAAGCACTCTCTAAAATTGTTGTAATGCTGGCCGGACCCCAGGCCTCCTTGGCAGTATCCACCCCCCACTTCTCTCTCTGCAGAGTATGGCCCCAAGCCATTCCTCTCTTCTCAGAATTTCTGAACCTTACTAAGCTGTGGAACTCTCTTGCAGTCTGACAAAGCCTACACTGCTCAAAATATTATCCTTAAGCACATAAAAGACTTGGGATTACAGAGGAATAATTGAGACATTGTTGAGCTTTTTCTATGTGTGATATAGCAATGAACTGTTCTGTTAGGGTCAAGTGAGAAGGTATCCAATGCATCTAATAACTACCAGAATGTCAAAGTTGTGAGTGCCATAGTCACAACTTAATGCAGAGTGAAAATACCTGAAATTGATATTAATAAAATCCACAGGTACAATAAATGTTCCATGGCTTTCTGCTCGGTATTTACAATAAATTCTCTCTTGCTTGATTCTTCATCGGCCACATTTGATCTCTAATGCATCTTCCTTTCATTTTAGCATATGATCCAAACTGCAAATCCAACCGTATGACGTCCAGTTATTAACGCTCCAGAAACTAGGGAAAACAATTCTTTTCTACCCAGTCTCGCACACATGAGTAGTGCCACCAAATAGCCACAGATCTATGCATGCTGCTTACACCAACAGATGGGCGCCTGCCGCTTTTTGGTCTCTTTCTCTTTTTCCATTTGCTCTGAGAAGCACATCACATGGTTTATTACAATGCAGCTTTGCATATGTCCCTTCTTGTCATTTACATTACCTCAAAAAATACAGCCCTTCCTGAATATTTGCTCCACACAGGCTTTCTTAACAGTTTCTTGAGCTGTTGAGACCATCCAGTAAGGATTTTTATTTTAGCTGGAACTGCATAGTGGATAGCCAAATAGAGGGGATTTGGGTGTTCTGATAATGTGCAAGTCCATCCATCATGTTATCCCTTGATTTATTCTGATCATTTTGTCTCCCACATTGCTTAATTCCTAGATCTGTTACATTGTTACAACTCCTTACTATTCTGAGTAACAGTTACATTGTTACAACTCCTCACTACTCTGTGTAACATCATTGTAACCCTTTCTTAGCTGGATACTGTTGGCCTGTGGGGGTAGATAGATCTTGTGATTCATATTGTGCAACTTGTGTGAACTCTAATAGACTGTGGATTGCTGCTAGGAATTCTATATTAACAATTACTCCATCTGTAGACAATAGCTACTCTGTCTCTACACACACACACACACACACACACACACACACACACACACACTTTACACATCATTTCTCTTTGTTTTTCTCATAGTAATACTGACTAGAAATACAGGACAATGTTGGATCACTATTAAAACAATCAACCTTATGGATTCCTGGTTTGTTTGTTTGTTTGTTTTTAAAGGAATATTGTCTTTGTTTAAGACTGAGTAAAATAAAATTTTCTTGTCTGGTGTCCCTGACCCTGGTGTCTTGACTGGAATTACATAGTTTATTAATTTTGCCCTGAGTTTATTTTTAATTTCATTTCCTGTGGTTATTTTTTCTTAGCATATTCAAGTCATCCTTTCCAAATATGAGTTGAGCTATTAGTTTATTAGTCTTATCTATGTTCTGTAGTTACAAACTTCTCTCCCAGTTTCATTTTCACCATGGAAACACCACTGCCATTCTCCAGGGTCCTCCTCTGCTGTGTCATTTACAAGTTCTACTCTGATCTACTTTTCTGGTGATTTTCAGATAAAAAACATTTTTGTGTTTTTATTACAGTGCAGTCAGAGAACATAGCCTACATGGTGTTGTTTGACCTTTACTAAGTCTTGGTGTTTGGCGTGACATTAAACATGGGGCCCTGCATATGCTAGGCAAATACTCTGCCATGCTTCACCCCCAGTTGTGAATGAATTTTAATCTGACAACATGACTTCTCTGGCAAAGGACACATCCACAGATCTAGGTCTTTCTGATCCAGCTGGAATGCAGATGTGCCAAATACCCTTAATCCCTCTGACAGGAACACAGATGCACCCTTAGTATACATCTTTAATTCCAAACAATGAAGGTAAGGTTGGTTTGTAGAAGGAAGCCACCATGTTTGAAAGTGATGTCTAATTGAGTAGCAGACAAAGTGATGAATCAGAGACAGATTTGACAGAGTGAGTCAGAGGTAGAATGTGCCTGACTCTCATGAGGATAGACAGGAAAGGGGGGCTTAAGAGCAGCTCAGGGAAAGTCAGGGAGTTGGGAGTCAGTGCAGTGAGTGCAGTGCAATGAGTATAGTCAGTGAGTGCAGTGCAGGTAAGTGCAGTGCAGTGAGTATACTCAGTGAGTGCAGTGCAGGTGAGTATAGTCAGTGAGTGCAGTGCAGTGAATATAGTCAGTGAGTGAAGTACAGTGAGTGCAGTGCAATGAGTGCAGTGCAGTGAGTATAGTCACTGAGTGCAGTGCAGGCAGGGCAGTGCAGTGCAGTGAGTGCAGTGCAATCAGTGTAGTCAGTGTAGTGAGTACATGCAGTGCAATGAGTACAGTGCAGTGCAGTCAGTGCAGTATGGTGGAGTTGAGTTCAGTCATGAATTTGTGCAGTTCCGTGCAGGGCAGCAGGGGCAGCTGAAGTCAGAGAATGAGAAGGAGCCAGAAGATAAGAACAAATTACCAGAGTTATTTGAGTCCAAGCAGAGCAATTAAGAGAGAAGCTGAGAGAAACCAGCTTGAATCAGTCAGCTTGGAGAGGAGTTTGAGCCAGAACAGTTGAGTTGAACCAGTCCAGCCAGAGTTTAGAAAGAACTAGAAAGGGTGAGCCTATTCAGCAGTAAGTCTTTACTTAAAAGATACTGTTATGCCCAGACTCTCATGAAGCTTGTCATGTCTGTCCTTACTAAAGAAGGGTTTGTACTCTGCTGAGGATCCAGGTACACTGGTGACATATTTACACATATGCATTAGTTCGGGACTGTTGCTTTCATTTATCTATTTGCTTTGCTTAGTTCTCAGAAGATATACATTACTATCTCATTACTTTTTTGGTTTGATTTGGCTTTGGTTTTTTGAGGCAGGGTCTCACTATGTAGCCCTCACTTACTGAAACGTGCAATATAGACCAGGCTGGCCTCAAATTCAGAGACCTACCTGTGTCTGTCGCTCTAGCCCTCACTGCTATTTTTTAACATAATATCCATTTTTGTCATTATATCTTCTGTTTAAAGATTTATTTTTAATTATTCATATGTGTGTGTGTGTGTGTGTGTGTGTGTGTGTGTGTGTGTCTTAAAGTGCTGGTGCCCCCATGGAGTCTAGAGGAGGATGCCAGATCCCTTAGAACCAGTTACATGCAGTTGCAGGCTGCCATGTGGGCACTGGGACCAAACTGGGCCCCCTGTAAGAGCAGTACATGTTCTTACCCAGAGTCATCCTCTCCAGCCTTGACTGTGTATATGTTTTGTGTGTGTGTGTGTGTGTGTGTGTGTGTGTACACTTGAGTGCATCAAAGCTAGAGGTGCCAGGTCTCCTGGAGCTGGTGCGACATGGGGCTGTGAGCTTCCAGGTGTAGGTGCTGGGGTTCAAGTTTGGGTCCTCTGCAGTAACAGTACACTACAAACTGCTGAGGCACCACTCAAGCCATACAAGAGTTTCTTGTCTAGACTTAAATTTCACCGATTATCTCAGTCTGGTACTCAATTATTAAACTCTTAATTTTACAGTTTTAATTTTCTTTGTTTGCAGCAAGTTCTTAGCTTTTCTGCACCACTTGTAGCTCCAACACACTCCGTCCACCTCCAGGGCCCTTCCGGTGTGCACTTAGCTCCTCCTTGTATCGTTCCTCTCCCTCTGGTGTACACTGTTGACTTTATTTTCCTTCTATGGCAGAGTAATCTTTCTGTTCTCTAGTGTTTTCTTCCCATAGGAAATTTGCCCCTGGAGAACGCTCTGTTCCATGGAGAGAGAAACAAAAGCTTAGACCTCATTTCTTCCCCTTAGTTTGGGAACCTTAAGTGGGGAAAGTGCCATCTAGTGGACAGTGTTTAACATTACAGTTCAGAGCTGACCACTTCCCACTGGCGTTTCATGCATCAAGTAAGGTCGCCTCAGTACACCCTTTAGTATCAGAAGCTGTTGTGGTGTGGGGTGGTATGAAGACATCTGGCGTTTATCTGCTCCTGCCTCCTCCCCAGCTGTCTCAGCTACAACCTACAGTCACTTCCTGGGTCTCAGATACAATCTGAGGCCACTTCCCCTGCCTCAGATACAACCTGAGGTCACTCCCCTGCCTCAGGTACAACCTGTGGTCACTCCCCTGCCTCAGGTACAACCTGTGGTCACTCCCCTGCCTCAGGTACAACCTAAGGTCACTCCCCCTGTCTTAGGCACAACCTGAGGTCACTTCCCTGGTCCCACCAATTAGGACTCTGCTACAACCATCCTTTGATGGCAGACAGTACCAGTCAATTGCTGCTCAGGGTAGTGAGGTGCAAAAGGACAGTTGCAGAATTAATAAGGTTTCTCTGCTGCTCCGTGAACTGCACACAGACCTCTCTTGCTCTGGCCACCACTGCTTCCCCTCAGGGGCTCATCAACAGCTCTTTCTCTGGGATTTGCCACAATCTTTCTAGCCTTTCCTCAGATTCTGTATTCTTTCTCCTTGCCCCACAGCCCAGAGGACACACGGTGCATTCTAAGCAGGCACTCCACCACTCAGCTAACCCTCCAGCTCACAGGAACCTTTTCCAGGAATCTCTCACAGCTTCCATGTTGAGTGCAAGCGGGCTTGGGGCACTTAGGGAATGCTTCCGCTTAGTTATAAAATATAATCTGAGAGGGAACAGGCGAGCGTGTTCACACACACACCCGAGGTCCAGAGTGTGGCCTCCCTCCGAAGCAGTTCAGGATTAAGCACTATAGCCAAGACAATGGTCTCTGTATTCAAAGAAGCTACGGAGTTGTCGATTCTCAAGTGTCCAAAGATGTAGATGAGGAAATCGAGAACCATGTGTGCACAGCACCTCCTATCAGAATTCCTAGCTTTGGTTTTGGTACTTTACCTGCTTAAGGTCCCCACAGAGCCCAGCGGCTTTTTCTTCTCTTTTTAGGTCAGTGCCGCCTTCATTCTAGAGCAACTATCCACAATTGAGCTACACACCCTCCTGGTGCTGTTGTGAGATTCAAATGAGTCATGAATAGTACCCTGGAAAGTCCCAGCCGTCACTCACGTAAAGGCTACCAAGGTCAGAATGACAGCTAGAAGAACCCTAAAGAAGAATCCAAGCCTGCGCTTTTACACCGGGCCCTGGAGCGCCTTCTTTAGTAACTTGCTTCACTCCTCTGAGACGGCCCAGCGTGGTGGGCCTGGAAGCTCCCTTCCTCCGTGACAACTGTCCGATTCAAGCTGCACCACCATCTTGACTCTGCTCCCAAGGGACAGCAGGAACACACTGATAGGAAAAGGTCTTTGTTCCATCAACACTTGCCAGATGAGTTTGCCAAGAGAAACACAAACATGTTCTGGCAGACTAAACAGGCAAAGTGCATGTTTGAGTTTGGCTAGGATGTGCCCCTCCACCCAAAGGCTCATTGTTAGGGGCTAACACCCAGGTGGTGGCAATGTTTTGGAAGATGCTAGGGAGGTCTAGTGGGTAAAGCCACAGAGTGCACGTGCATGTCCTTGGGGTACCTTTTCTGTCACCCCACTGTGCTTCTCAGCCACCATGATGCAAGTCAACGTCATCCCTGCCGTGATGAACTGAACCTTCTGAAACCAACAGCAAAGTAAATCTGTACACATACACACACAGTCACACATAGTTACAAACACACACACATGACTCACATACACACACGGTCACACATGGTCACACTCACACACACATGACTCACACACACATGCATACACATGTCCTTTCATATATACATGTGTACACTTGCATGTACACACACACCCTGCACATATACATTCATGCACACAACTACACATACCCTGCACATACACACATACACATACAGTCATGCACAATCACATAATTGACACATCCACACATGCACACTCACACATCCACACACGCACACTCACACATCCACACATGCACACTCACATATGCCCACATCCTGCACACACTCACATGCACACAGTTGAAAAACAAGAACAAAAGCTGAGCCACGTCCTTGGGCTGGACTGTGTGAGCTGCCAGGCCTGAGCTGTCACAGAAGTGTGAACCCTAGCTAGGCCTCTTCTTGAGGAAAGTGAACCTACTGAAGACAAGAGTAAAAACACATGTTCAAATTATGCTACTTCTAACCGTCGTGGAAACCCAGAAAACGTTTGAACATTAGCTGTTTTACATGCAAACAGGATAACAAGAGTCCCTATCGGTAGGACTATCAGACGGCCAATCGCAGTAAGAGTTAACATAGCACCAAGTAGGGAAAGATGTGTGTTCGGGTCATTTGAGGACATAAAAAACTGTCTTGAATCAGACATGGAAAAGTCTAGTAGACAGGAGAAATTTAACTTTTAACAGTTGTCAGCTTAAGTCGCCTCTGGGAAGGGTCATGACATGGGCAGTGTGGTCTCCTCTGCTGGATCATTACTACCTAAGCAGTCCTCAACCTGCCTTCCCTCTCTTTCCGGCCAAGCTTAGGACCCTGTCCGGATCAGAGAGAGCACGGTGAAGGAATAAAAACTGCTCGGAAGTCATATTTTGACTCATTTCCTTCTTCTGGGGCTCACAATGCTATGGGTTCTTCAGAGTCGTACCCCTCAGCCCCCCTACACACACACACACACACACACACCCACACACACACACACACACACACACCTGAGGTCTCTTGTCTCCTCTGGCATCATTCAGGAAAGACTGGAAAGAACTGGAGGTCTCGCGATGGTGGGTTCTGTATAAACCCCAAGAAATCTAAGTTACTATGAGCTGTGAAAACCATTTCACATCTCATCTTTCCTGCAGTCCAATGAGACTTAAGATACTCAGGAATAAGCTGGGCGTGGTGGCGCACACCTTTAATCTCAGCACTCAGGAGGCAGAGGCAGGTGGATTTCTGTGTTTGAGGCGATCCTAGTCTACAGAGTGAGTTCCAGGACAACCAGCACTACACAGAGAAACCCAGCCTCCAAAAAAAAAAAAAAAAAAAAGATACTCAGGAATGGCAGCAGCAGGGACCGTGGACTGTGCTCAGACGGCCTCTTCCGAGGGACCTGTGGTGGATTTTAGTCCTGGGGATGGAGCCTGGGGCCCGCAAGCATCTGAGGCAAATGTTCTGGATGGATCCACATATTTCTTTTCCCACCTATCTCTTTTCTTTATACAACACAGATCTTTAGGGTGGAGTTAGCTGGGGCTACAAGTTTCCTACTGGAGTCCTAACTCCACCACAATTGCTTCAGATCGGTAGGCAGGTTCTTAATTTTTTTCTTAGTTAAAGTCACCATAACCGGGTCAGAGACATGTTCTCCTCCAAGTAAAGTTTCAGATCCACATACCCCAAGACAGAAACTTGAGTACAAAATTATTCTCTCCAACTTTAAAAAAGGAGGTACTTCCTCAAGGATAGAGTATGGGGAGATAGGTGGGGGAGGGCTCGAGGCATTACCTTTGAAAAGTGGGGGTCTGCTGCCCCCTGCTGACCACTATAAAATACTGCATAGGACAAAGGAAATCACTACATCTCACAGTATACCTCACACACTCACATGCACACATGCACAGGTGTATGCACACACAGGCACACATGCTTGCACCCGCGCACACACACCACCTTCCCACAGAGCCTTCCCTAACTCAGTTGGCATGTTTTCTCTGTAATCACTCTCACTCAAATGAGCAAATATATTGAGGTTCTAATGTGTCGACAGATGTACTGTCTGGGCACAGCGGGGCAAAGAACAACACATAATCCCTATTCTTGAATACTAGTCTGGTACCTACCATGTTCCAACTTGTATGTTCATATTGTGAGCCCTGCATCATGAGCTCAGTCTGCCATAGAGAAAACCTTTGGAAAAAGATTGACTCTGTACTGAACAGGTAGAAAGAAATGGGTGATTAAACAGTATCAAATTATTCAAGATAGTGGCAAGTGACAGCAGACGCAGGAGCGCCCTATACTCAGGGCTGAGCGGTCATGCCAAGGCTGGAGAGAAGGATGCTGTGTATCTAGTGGGCATGAGGCAAAGGGGCACAAGGTGGGCTGCACAGCTGTGACCCCATGACCAAGGGAAAGCATGGCAGAGGACAAGGTCATAAGGGCACACACCTAAACTACCAAGAAGTGTGGTACCAAAGAAAGGCATGCAGGAGGCCTGCGACCGTCCAGATGCATCTAGTATGAGCAAGTGCTCACAAGCCAAATACAGGTGCCATGTCTGTCCTATGCAGAAAGACGGGAGGGTGGGAACTTCTCAGAAGAAAACCTATCTCGAGTCAGTGAACGGGCCACTGGAGAGGAGAATTCTGCCTGCCTGTCTTTGGTTGGTTTCTGATGGAACAGGGATGCATTTGTAACTGAGGGGTCAGGATTATCATACGCTGGGTTTTCTTCCTCAAATCCAGTTTCCTGCAATGTGAGTCCTTTGATTCCCCTGAAGCCATGTGGTTCGAGAGAACAGCAGTAGGAGACTTGTTCTCTCAATATTTCTTAAGGACAACCCAGAAACACTGAGTGTAAGACTGGAAGAAACTGGGGTCTCTGAAGGGAAAGGGAAACGACCCAAGGAGCCCATGGAACAAAACTTTGTTTTGTTTTGTGCCCTGATGTGGAATGCAGACACCCCTGGATAGCTCCTGAGTCGTGACTGCCTCTTGCCGTTACCATTCCCAAGCCAAGGACTGGCTGCTTTGTCCTGGCTTCTGAGCTCCTTAACACATTGTACACAGAGTGAGCGTTCAGAATAAATTCAATGGAACAACAGATACATACATCTAAGAAAAGGATCTGTAACATCAGGCTCATTTGGGGGGGTATGCCTATGTGGCATTCCCAGTGCTAGAAGCTGGATTCAGAAAGGGGGTGAGATACAGACCTTTTGGGGAAGCAAGAGTCGGCTTGTGAAGAAACGTCTGCTGCACATCTGTGCCTGCTCTGCTGCATTTTTGTGCAGGCTCTGACAAGCTAACCCAGCACAGGGGCCTCAGGAGTTCTTGCAAGAGGAAGAAGCTAGGGAACCCCAAGATGCTCACTCTGAACAATCTGAGTCAGAGACATTTCTTCATTTCCATTCTGTATTAGGCGGTCATAACACCTTTATACAGACAAAGTTCAAATTTCATATTGTTTTTATTATCTCGACCAGTGGTTCTCAAATAGGAGTGATTCTGCCTCCTGAGGGCAAGTGGCAATGTCTGAATCTATTTCCGATTGTTGTAACTTACTCTCTACTCCAGGAAATGGTAAGGTAGAGTCCGAGATTGCTGCTGACGAGCCTACACTGCATAGGGCAGGCCCTCACAACAAAGAATTATCCCCTTTAAGATGTCCATAGCAGCAAGACTAAGACTCCCTGCACCAGAATGAAGAGCCAGAGGGAGAAGGCTCAATGACTGAGGATTCATCCTGGGGCTGGAGAGATGGCTCAGCAGTTAAGGGCACTGACTGCTCTTCCAGAGGTCCTGGGTTCAATTCCCAGGGCTTGAGGTGGCAGCTCACAACACCCAGAGAACTCCATCTTCAGGAGATCCAATGCCCTCTTCTGGCCCTTGTGCTTCATCTCAGGCACACACTCTAGCACACACACACACATATTTTTAAAGTCAGGAAAACAAACACACTGTTTACTCAAGGTCTCTACAATGCAAATAATAGGAAAACAGTAACCATTCAATTAGGTTTCTCAACTGTAAATCAATGAAATACAAATACAACTTGTAATGACTACAAGTGAAGTTTTACACATATACCTCAAATACATTAATCAGCTGTCTTAGTCAGGGTTTCTATTCCTGGACAAATCATCATGACCAAGAAGCAAGTTGGG
>NC_034602.1:93803255-93811638 GCF_900095145.1 Mus pahari | reverse complement strand
TTTCTCTAGTTCCTCCATTGGGGGCCCTGTGTTCCATCCTATAGATGACTGTGAGCATCTACTTCTGTATTTGCCAGGCACTGGCATAGCCTCACAGGGGTCAGCTATATCAGGGTCCTTTCAGCAAAATCTTGCTGGTATATGCAATAGTGTCTGCGTTTGGTGGCTGATTATGGGATGGACCCTTAGTCAGGGTTTCTATTCCTGGACAAATCATCATGACCAAAAAGCAAGTTGGGAAGGAAAGGGTTTATTCAGCTTACACTTCCACACTGCTGTTTCTCACCAAAGGAAGTCAGGACTGGAACTCAAGCCGGTCAGAAAACAGGAGCTGATGCAGAGGCCATGGAGGGATGTTCTTTACTGGCTTGCTTCCCCTGGCTTTCTCAGCCTGCTCTCTTATAGAACCAAGACTACCAGCCCAGAGATGGCACCACCCACAAGGGGACCTCCCCACTTGATCACTAATTGAGAAAATGCCTTACTGCTGGATCTCATGGAGGCATTTCCCCAACTGAACCTCCTTTCTCTGTGATAACTCCAGCCTGTGTCAAGTTGACACAAAACTAGCCAGTACATCAGCCATATTCTTTAATATTACATATTAAGTCCAGGGTCTCAGGAAAGCATTATCCAATTACCATTCCAAGCTGAAAGACATCATATTTAACTCTAAACTGTGAGGTTTTTTTTTTAATAGCTTTCAGCTTTTAACAAGGAAAAGGTTTATCCCATCCTTCTGAGTTTACAATTATACCAATCATATGTTCTGTGGCCTTCAGTGGGATTCACGTGTTCCCTATAGGAGTTTTATAACTTGTAAGAGGAGTTTTATGCAGAATACAAATTGGGAGTATTACATGATTTCCTCTTGAGGATGCTGAGTTGTGCAAACAGCGTCGCTTTATGTGACGTAGTGGCTTTGGATTGGTATGTCTGTTCACCCCAGGGCTGTCTGGAATTATGGAACAGGGACATCACTGTCGTACCCCAGCTGCTGCAATAAGCTACTGGAAAAGGGGGAGATTTATGAGCATTTGGGTTATACTACAGCAAGGATGCAGGAGCTACGCAGCAGGGAGCCTGGTGACTCTAAATTGTAGGCATTATGCAAAAGGAAAATGCAGACTGAGGTGTCGAGGGGGTCCTCCAGAAGCAATAGGGCATCTCTGCAAATCTCTAAAGAATAAATTTAACAGTTATTAAAGAACACCACCCCGTTGTTGCAAACACTGAACTTTATGCCACCAGAAGGGATACTGGGATTTTCAGGAAAACATCTGTCATTTAATAGTGACAGTGACCTCAGACTGAGAAGCAATTCAAGTCCCAGCTGAGAAGAATGATTTAACCCTTTGTGGGCAGCCAAGCTGCCATAAACAGTTATTGATATGCCTGTTAGCTGAAGATCTTTGAAGCCAAAGAAGAAAGAGCACTAATAACCGAAATTAATGGTGCCTTGATTTTGTTAGTTTGGACCAAAAGCCTACACAAACCTTGGGAAGAAAGTACATACAAGATAATCATCAAAGCGGGCTATGAAAACTCAAGGCTACGCCGATTTCTTTTCAGTAGTACAGCTAGCTACAAGATGCCCGTGCCCCTGTAATGAACTTAATGAAACTGTAAGGGCCACACAGAGAGACTTGAAAGGACAAGGGTTGAAGGGTGACTGTCGGGAAAGAGGAAGAGGCTTAACGGTGGGGAAATGGGAGGTTAACTGGACACATAGGATTAAAATACATTAAATGCATGTATATAAAATGCCATAATGAAACCAATCCTTGTGTATAATTAATGTATGCCATAAAAACATGTTTAAAAACTAATTCAAAATAATAAATATTTAATCCCAAATGTCTATATTAACTCTACATATGAATTTACCAGGCCAACATTTGATTTACTTCTGTCACTGATTAAAAAAACAAAACAAACAAACAAACAAACAAAATCCAAGTAAGTCTGACTTCAGGTAAGAGCAGGAAAATGGAAGCAGCCAGTGCCTCCGTGGAGAGCACTTCCTCACGGCCACTTATCCTATGGGTTAGCCCTGTGAGGGAAGCCAATGTTACCTTCACCTCACAGATGAGAAATTAAGGTGTTTGTTTAAAGGCCTTTCCTGAGCTGAGAGAAAAACCATACGTTGGCAATGGCAGGAATGGAAGATCTGTGAATCCCCAGGCCAATAAACTGTTACTCCGCACCATCATGAGAAATCTCATTACCACTTCAAAGAGAAGGATGGCTACTGCTGACCATGCACTCCTCAAGCCAGGACCACATATCCGACCACTCAATAGCACCACAGCATCCCAGGGGCAAAGCCTACTTTCCATGCTTCCAAGCCAATTTAGCATCTTCCTCCTAACCCTTCAGTTCTGTTTCTCTTACCTCAAGGAGCTGAATCAAATATCTATCTTCCATCTAGAAATAGTCAACAAATATATAAGGGCGCATATGAGGAAATATGCAAAAAATCTGTTAGAAATGTCATATCTAAGTCATGGAATTCTGTTTCTATTTTACACATTATATTTCTGTTTTCAGTACTTTTAAACATTTACACAGTAACACGGTATTATATCCTGTCTTAGGGTTTCTATTGCTGTGAACAAACACTATGAGCAAAAGCAAGTTGGGGAGGAAGGGGTTTGACTTACACTTCCACATTGCTGTTCACCACTGAAGGAAGTCAGGCCAGGCACTCCCACAGGGCAGAAGCCTAGAGGCAGGAACTGATGCAGAGGCCATAGAGGGGTGCTGCTTACTGGCTTGCTTCCCCTGGCTTGTTCAACCTTTCTTATAGAACTCAGGACCACAGCCCAGAGGTGGAACCACCCACAATGAGCTGGGCCCTCCACCCTTGAACACTAAGTGAGAAAATACCTTACAGCTGGATCTCATGGGAACATTTCCTCAACTGAGGCTCCTCCTTCTCTGATGACTCTAGCTTGTGTCAAGTTGACACATAAAGCCAGCCAGTACATATTCTTTCAAAATAAAACCAAAAATAACAGATTTGGAGAAAAAAAATTCCCTCATCCAAATGTACATTCTCTCCTTAGAAGTGCACACTATTTGCCTTTCCTTTCAGACATCTTTCCTGGGAATAAACTATCCTTACAGGCTGTTATACAAGTAGCTTGGACTTTGTGTATTTACACACATATAGAGATTTTGCCAAATAGGAGTCTAATATGCAATGTAATTTGCTTTTTCTTTCCCAAGTCAGCATATGCAGGTTCTTTATGATGCTACAGAGCATGCGCTTGTGGTACCTGTCCCATAATTTAATCATTATATTTACTGACGAGTACACAGGTTTTTTCCCAATTCTTTTGTCACTACCAGGAATGCTGTGAAGGCCACCCTCTCAGACCAAAGCAGTTCCCCCCACATTTGGTCATTTCTGATGCTGGGAAGCATCCTGCCATTGATTGGTAAGGTTGCTTTATGAACATCTTTGAGACATCTTCCTGTAAGAACAGAAACAGCATTTGCTTCCAGACAGCCACAGTACATTTTAGAAGAAGCGATCACTAGCACTTCGGATATTACCATTCACCAAATGTGTGGCTCTTTAAAGACACAACTGCTAGTTGGTGAATATATATTTTAGGTTTTGAATATCCAAATTGCCCACTACATCTTAGGAAGGACACTTCTTCACCAAAAAAGTCCATGGCAAATCTTTGGGTTTACTTGAGTTATTGACTTACTGCACCTTTTCCATGGGCATGCATTTACAGACATTCCATCTGTCATGCTTCCATTTTGCTATGGCTTCTTCCGCCCTCCACTGTCCCCAAGCCCCACCACCCTTCGACTAAACTCACACTCAGAGACTAGGCTTACACTCATATTCCTCCTGCCTCAGCATCCCAAAATGCCAGGTTTACAGCTGTAGACCACATTGCTCAGGGTTTTTGCTTGTTTATTTATTTTATGTACCAAATATGTCACTATTTGCTTAAGACTGAGTCTTTACTCTGCCCCTCAATGTCCTTGAAATTCATGTGCATTAGGTGATACTGGCATCTGTCTTTTCCCGTCTCTCTAGCTCCTTCCTAGGTTATCTTCCACAAATGATGTATATCTAAGTTCTTACTGTACTGTTTTCTAATATGAAATGCAAGCTACCTTGTCCTCGCTGCTTTGTAAACCGTCTTTGCACACGAATTCCTGAGCCAGTTGCAGCAGCATTAATCTAAATGGTACTGATGTTTATCCTTTCTATAGAATTTCTTAGGTAGCCACTGCCCCTAAATTGAAGCGTCCCTTCCTCCAGAGAGGAAATTCAGGAGGCCCAGAATCCCACAACGTTCACAAGGCCCCAGGGTTATCAGCAATAAACAGCTGCTGGGAAGGAGACTCTTGCTGGACCACACTGCCAGCAGGCTGTGCAGGGAGCTCCTGGGACGGTCACCCATGCTGGGGTAGGGCTTTCTAGTGATGCGGCTACCTTTGAGTTATGCTCTGGTGAGTCGCCCCCCAAAACTCACGGGTTCACTAGACTTGGGTCTTTGGTGCCCTATGTGGTGTTCATTCATCTCCCCAAACAGACTGACAGAACCCCTGACTGTCCATATGAAGCCTTGCTCTTCCTGGTAGCTACCAGGAAGTTCACATGGCTCCTTTAAACAGGACAGAGAAGAGCTCCTGAGGACTGCGGCTAAGGCGGAGGTGAGTAGCTTTACTTACTCTTCTCTCGCTTTACTGGGTGACGCGAGCCAAGTTTTTACGATGCGGAACAGCCCAAGAGCAGGCTCAGTCTCTTGACACATTGATGTGCCCATCTGCCACACGTCACTTACTCAGGACTTCCTTCAAGACTGAGTTCTAGCTGGGCATGGTGGCGCACACCTTTAATCCCAGCACTCGGGAGGCAGAGACAGGCAGATTTCTGAGTTCAAGGCCAGCCTGGTCTACAAAGTGAGTTCCAGGACAGCCAGGGCTACACAGAGAAACCCTGTCTCGAAAAACCAAAAAAAAAAAAAACTTGAGTTCTGTGTGAATTTGCCTGCATGTGTGTCTGTGGCTTGTGTGCTGGGTCCTGCAGAGGCGGGGTGATGCATGGATCCCTTGAAACAGGAGTTCAAGCAGCTGTGAGCCACACTGTAGGTGCTGGCAACAGACTCCAGGTCCTCTTCGAAAGCAGCAAGTGCTCTTAATCCCCGAGACACTTCAACTTTCCATAAGTTGTTATTTTTAACTTTTAACCTTGAAACAAACTGACATATAGAGACCATTAATTTTTAATAGACAGGAATATAGGTTGTTTTGTTTACTCAAGTATTTCACATTCTTCATTAAAATGTTTCTTTTATGTGGCTATTCCTTACTTCCAGCTCATTTCTGTAGCATATAGTTCATATTTCTGTTGTGGGTTATTTTAAATTTACCACTGGCCAACACTAGTAGAAAGTTACAGGTTTCCATGAGGGAACTACTCAAAATCACCTATCAGTAATAACTCCTCAATTTATACTTTGGGATGTTGCTTCCATAATCACCCTGCCTGAAATGTCTACAGTGTTTTCCTGACATTTCTCAGGGTTAGTCGAGTCTCAACAGCACTGTTGGGACTGTCACTTGAACCTGAATGTTTGCTGAAGGTTTCTGGTAGGACTTGTTTGCCATAGTAAAAAGGCTTCCATGGGCTGGAGAGGTCTCCTAGGTTCAAGTCCCAGCAACCTCCAGAAGACACAACCATTTGTAACTCCAGTTCCAGGGAATCCGATGCCCTCTATGGCCTCTAGTGGTACTGCATGCACATGGTATACAGACAAAACACCCATACACATACAATGAAAAATCTCGCCCTCCCAACCCCCGTTTGTTTCTGCCTGCTCTTAGCCCAACAGTAACTTAAAACACATTTTATTTAAGGAGGGATTTCCTGGCATCTACCAAAACCGTCCTGAGTCTATTTCCCACTTAGTGCCTTAAGTTAAGACACTGACTGTTAAGGCAGAGCTAAAAAGGTTATGTTGAATTCAATGGAAAAAATCCTAATTTGCCATTAAAGATAAAAACTATAGAATTGAAGAATAAAGGAAGGGAAAAGGGGACGAGGTGAGTACGGATGCTTCCAAGGACCCTCAGGGTTAGTAGGGCCAACTGCATTCGCCACTGGCCCTAGCTTTGCAGATTTTGTTTGCATTCCAATAGGACCCCAACTATGTACAGTGTAACTACTAAATAGCAGTGTTGCTGATGCTGAGAGAGACCTCTGTGATGATGATATATGTAAAAACAGTATGGGGTACAGAAGGAAACTGTACACAGCTTAGCTATCTGATGAGACTGTCAGGAGAGTTCCAGATCAACATGGCATACGGACTCAAGCAATTTTCTAAAGTTCTAATTCAATTACAGAAGAAACACTTGGACTAAAGAGTCACGGATCTATTTAGTTTTACAAGAAAACAAGGATGTTATGAGATGTTTGCAATTAAGAACATTTTTAATTTAAAATTCAAAAAACAAGGAGTCAGGTTTTGGTGTACTTAAGGAAGTCAACTGACACCCATATACAGATGACAAGTAACTGCCTTAGTTAGAAGGCAACTATTCGGGGTTTGGCTATGGCACAGCACGGTACCAATGATGACGTGGCATAAACTATGTTGGTGGCAGCTCAGGTGGAAGAGTGAGCCTGTAAAATTTAGAAACAGCGCCAGCTCAGACTCTAATGCCCTGAAGGAGGAAGGGCAACCCCTGCACAAACCCCTGCACGGCTGCTTAGACAAGTGCTGGTGATGAGGACAACTTGCAAAACACATGCTCAACTGTCCTTGTATGACAAGGAAGTCAAAAGCAGTAGGGATTGCAAAAGTTAATTTGCATCTAAACTGCACTGCAAGCCTACCAGTTATCAAATGGAAAATTCACTTGAATGTCTAAAATATGCCTTCAGACCATCTTGCAAACAAGCTCATCTATATACACATTACTACATTGATGCTCTCTTCTATCGAATTCTAAAATATCTTAAAAATTGTTGCAGAGGAGGTATGTATGGATGTATGGGATGGACATTTGTATACATGGCTCTTCCTTCAAATCTCAGATGTCCAGAGATGTTCTATTTAAAAACTTCCAACTTAGGGGCAGCAAGATGGCTCAGTTGGTAAAAGCAGCTGCTTCCAAACTCAACAACCTGATAGATTCCCAAGACCCACATGGTAGAAGGAAAAAACCTGCTGCAGGCATCTGATCACACTGTGAACCCCAAGATTGTGTTTACTGGAAAAGTCTGTTTCTACTTGTGGTATGGCTCAGCCTTATCTACCTTTAATCCCTCTGGCTGGAACACAGACAAGCCCTTAGTACACACCTATAATCCCAAATATAATGAGATTAATTGGTAGAAGGGATGTCTGAAAGTGGTATCTAATTGAGGGGCAAAGTTATGAATCAGAGAAGGATTTGACAGAATGGGTGAGAGATAGGGTATGCCCAGCTCTTACAAGAACAGCACAGTTAGAGACACTGAGTTCAGTGCAGGCGAGATGAGTTGGTGGCAACTCAGTTCAGGGAGTTCAGAGGCAGTTTTTACCTGGAGTTTAACAGAGACAAGTGGTGAAGACAGAATGAGCCAGAGAATGAGAAGGAGCCAGAAGATTAAAACTGATTGCCAGAGTTAGTTTGAGGCCAAGCTGAGCAATTCAGTCAGAGAAGCGAGTTTGAATCAGTGACCTTGGAGAGGAATTTGAGCCAGAACAGTTTACCTTAACCAGCCAGCCAGAGTTCAGAAAGAACTAGAAAGGTTGAGCTGATTCAACAGTAGGCCTTCAAAACCACATTTACTTCAGACAAATGAAGTTACTTTTACAGAGCATGGAGACAGATCTCTGGGGCTTGCAGGCTACCAGTCTAGTTCCAGCTTCAGTGAGAGACCCTCTCAAGGGACTAAGGTAAAGCTCAATAGAGCAGGACACCTGGCATCCTCCAGACATACGTACCCACAATATACAGTGCCCATACCTGTGCACACTCACATAATACTCACATACACACTTCTGCAAACGCCCATGCACTCACTGACTTAGTGCTTTATTACGTAAGCTGTCCATCCAATGCCTCAGATTTTTGAGGTCTGTTTCATTAAACAGAAAACGTCGGCATCCTACGTCGGCATCCTGATGATTTAAGGAGTACAACTCCTGGTGATCACTAAGAGGCTGGTGGTTTATACAGCACTGCTCTTCAGTTGCACAGACTATCTTATAATGACTTAAAATAGGCCAGTCTCATGTCCTCTTGGTTAATATGTGGGCAGTTTTTTTTTTTTTTTTTTTTTTTTTTTTAAGGAAAATCTTTGAAAGAGTGAAGGAGAAACAATTATTTTTTAAAAAACAGAAGGCTTGATTCTTCG
>NC_034602.1:93796209-93802742 GCF_900095145.1 Mus pahari | reverse complement strand
AAACATTTTATTGCTACAAAGGGAACTGTACACAAAATCCTTTAAGCCATCTTAATGCTAGCTGCTATTCAATGTAAAAAAAGAAAAACTAAAACCAGGACAAAATACTTGTCCAATCAATCTAGAGTAAGGACTCAAAAACTGAATGCACACTTAAAGGTTCACTCCCAAGAGCAGCATTTAAGTTCAAATGATTACAACGGGCAGAGGAGCAACACACACCTAGAATCCTGAACATCAGTAAGGTAATAAAAACTAAGCTTAAAAATCATACAAACAATTTATCATATCTAAGTTTGGTATCTATAAAAACTAAACTGAAATCATCTTAACTTCATTTTATTAAACAAGTGCCAAACATTTAGAAATTATATAAAACAAACTTTAATATGTGGAATGCATGCAACATGGTGTCAACTCATATCATAAGCTACTCAGCATCTTCCATTCTCTACGGTAGCAGCCAGTGCGGCCCCTGTGAAGTATGGCGCCTACATCTGACTGTGCTCACACTGCTCAGTAGCACAGGCCTGGGTGGCAAACTCCTGGGTTCCCTCCTCTTCCTCCTCCTCTGCCTCCTCTGCCTCCCCTGCTCCCTCTGCTTCTCCCACTGCATCAGCTTCCTCTGCTGCTGCGGCTGTGCCCTCCTCTCCCTCCACATCCCCTTCTTCCTCCACAGATCCAGCTTCCTCTCCTTCTTCTCCTTCTTCCTCCTCTTCCTCTTCTTCCTCCTCATCTTCTTCGATGGGTTCATCAATCTTCTCTTCGTCCTCTTCATCTCCTTCTATCTGCTGATCCTGAGGATGATCTTGAATTTCAAAAGGATTCTCTCCCTACAGAAGACAAATGGCTTTTACACTCAACACATTTGTTTTTCTATGACTGATACTTGCTGTATCTTAGGGAAGAAAAAAAGTATTTGAAGTTCATTTTACTTATGACAAATCTATTAAATATTTTAAGTATCTACTTCATTCCAATTGAGTATATAAGTAGTTATTTTATATTCCTTACACCTTAAAAAAAAAAAAACCAAAGATTTTAACTGAATTTCTAAAATCCTCTATAAAATACAAGTAAAACTATGTTGATATAAGCAGAACAGCTGATGCAGATGATCTACTTAATAAGGCAACTGCTCACTGTGCTCTGTAAGAGCTCAGTGAGAACCATAAGTACCCTGCGTTAGCCACTGGACACCATGCCTCATACTTAACACTTGCAAAAACATTTTTGGCAAACATTCAAAGGTACTTTTTATTTATTACTTTTATCCTTGTGGGTGCACATATGCACGTGCACATGCTTACATGTGGAGGTCAGATAACCATCAGCTATCTGCTTTCTCCTTCCAGAACCCAAGGACTGGATTCTGGTCACTGGGGTAAGTGGCAAGTGCCTTTGTCTGGCTGAACCACGTCAACAGCCTGATATTTTACCTTAGTCATTATCTGTCTGGATTAAGTCATATACAGTGGACACACTGGAAGACTATATTAACATGTGAAGCCAAGAGACAGTTTATTAAGCTTATTAAGAATCTATTAAGGCTGGTGCTACATTTTAAGATGGATCAGACAGAAACCTGTAGGATGAAGTGTAATAGTAAATGCCTGGGTAGAGCAGTTTAAATGATCCAGAATGGGCTTAGAAGGCTCAGTGTTCAGTCTCCATAGGGAAGAAAAGTGGGGTAGACCTCAATGAAGATGATTCTAATAAGAATCCACCGGTAAGAAGATTCTGAAAGATGTGGGACATCAGAACAGAGTATGTACATTACCATGGGGAGAGGGAAGTGTGGGGCATGCTGCGCACAACTACAAAGTGAGATATACAAATGTTCGTCTATTAATCTTCAGCCCATAGAGAAGAGTGGCCAGAATAAAATATTTGCATGAATGTCAGCACTGAGCTGACAATACACGTAGAGTCAGTCCCACACGGGGCAGCCTCAGGTGGACGTCAGGAGTAAGTCAGGGCTGGGAAAAGCCTAGGAGCAGCCTGCACATGGGCAGGAGAGAGAAGGAATGCTCAGAGCCAACAGTGATAAAGTGATAAAGGACCAGGATCAAACAACAACAGACAGAAGTAAAAAAGGGACTGAGAAATCATTCACGTCCATCACTATTAAAGATGAACGAGGAAGGCAGAGGATTAGTTTTACAAGTTTTAAATAAAAGTATCTTAATTTTTGTGCATTTGCATGTGAGTGTATATATGTTCAAGTGTATGTGGAAGTCAGAAGACAACCCCTGATGTCATTCCTCAAGAGGTGTGCATCATGATTTTTGAGGCCAGTTAGGCTAGGCTAGCTCCACAGAGAGCCTTGGGGCTGCCCCTATATCTACCCCCCACCCCCGCACTGACATGACAATCATGCACCCCATGCTCCTAGTTTCTCTTAGGTGGGTTCTGAGGGTTACACGCAGGTCCTTACACTTGCACAGAAAGACATTTACCAAATGAGCTAACTCTCAAGCGCCAGCATGTTCATTTTTAAAGCACTCAATATGACAATTGGATCACTGAAAATCTTAACAACACTTTTTAAAGTATGATGTAAGTGGGAGTTAGAGCAGTAGCAGCTGTCCAAGAGCATGTCTCTACAACTTCCTCTAAGTTCACAGAAAGCACATGCTTGGCTCCACACAAGTGAAAGCTGTCAAGTTCTGAAGTCCTTTCTTTTTTTTTTTTTTTTTAAGATTTATTTATTTTATTATAGGTAAGTACACTGTAGCTGTCTTCAGACACTCCAGAAGAGGGCGTCAGATCTTGTTACGGATGGTTATGAGCCACCATGTGGTTGCTGGGATTTGAACTCCGGACCTTTGGAAGAGCAGTCGGGTGCTCTTACCCACTGAGCCATCTCACCAGCCCCTGAAGCCCTTTCTTAAAGTACTAATTTCTAATCAACCTCAGGCCTTCTGAATCAAAATTTCCAGAAAGAAGCCTAATAAGAATCACTTCAGGAGCTGGCAGTGGTAATGCACGCCTTTGATCCCAGCACTCAGGAGGCAGATGCAGGTGGACCTCTGTTGAGTATGACGGCAGCCTGGTCTACAGAGCAAGTTTCAGGACAGCCAAGGCTACACAGAGAAACCCTAATTTGGAAGGGAGGAAGAGAGGGAGGAAAGAAGGGAGAGCAAGAGAGAAAGGGGAGGGAGGGAGAGGGAGGAGGAGGGAGAGAAGGAGGGAGGGAAGAAAAAAGAGGAGAGGAAAGAAAACACTTCAGAATGCTAATCTGAAAAGTTTGGGAAATTAATCCAGAGGGTCTTCTTAAGGCCTGGATAGTTGCCTATTTCACACCTTTAAAAAAGATCCTGATTCTGTTCTTCCAGGTGAGAAGTCTTCAGTTACAGCAAAGAACAGGAGTTGAAGAGGAAGCTATCTTCCAAAGTATGGTAAGAAAGGAGAGACCTGGAGCCCAGGGACAATCAGGTCACTCTTCCGGGAAACGGAGAGCACTGTTTGTCTAGAGAGGACACTGATAAGGGGTAAGTATTGGATCCAAGTAAGGCTGTGAGAAGGATGAAACAGAACACGGATGAGGAGCAAACAGTGACCACGGTAAGGAACACACAAATCTGAGGGAGAAGCTCCTCATTTTCCTAATGCAAAGAACGCGCACATGGGAAGAGCATGTGGAGAGCAGGAATGAACTCTGCGCTAAGTGAAGAGGGGGTGAAAGACAGAAGTCAACCAACAAAACTAAGGGCTGGGGAAATTCCTCAGTCACAAGGCACCTGCCACATAAACAGAGAGAGCGCAGTGTGAGCCTCAGGCCTGGTGGCACAGGTTCGTTATCCCAGGGTTGGGGAAGCCGAGATAGCTCGGTGCCCAGCAGCTTCATTAAACATGCAAGGTCCAGGCCAACCACAGACCTTGGGTCAAAAGCAAGGAGCGAAGCTCCTGCCTGAGGTGACCCTGAGGTGACATACTCCAAGCCTCCATCCTGAGGTGACCCTGAGGTGACATACTCCAAGCTTCCGTCCTGAGGTGACCCTAAGGTGACATACTCGAAGCTTCCGTCCAGACTGCACATACACCCACCACCGCGGGAAGCACTTACAAACTTAAACTTAGCACATGTGACCAAGACTAACATCCTGATCCTCTAACACACTGACTTAGAGTCAGAAGGGGAGGAGACAGGAAATGACTGCCCCCTGTCTTCTAATCCAACAACAGTGAAAGGAATCCTTCTCCCATGTGTGCCTCTGCCTGTTTAGTATCATTACATATAATCATACAATGCATCCTAAAATGCTCACCTTAACAAAGCGCTCATACCGTGCCTTCACGATTGGGTTGTTTAAGATGCTTGTGGCAGTCAGCACACTTTCCCTCTTTATCTGCTCCTTATAAGCCTGTGGAAAACAGAACACAGTGAGGTTATAGAATGCCATGGCATAGAAGCTTAGAGACTTAAAGTGATATTTTACACTCAAATTCCTTTATTTAGATGACCTTTAAAACAAATTAAGCTATGAATAACTATAGCCATTGTACTTGTAATTTAAATGATTTGTGGATTGAGAACATGAACTT
The DNA here is from genome assembly GCF_900095145.1 of Mus pahari. Classification (NCBI taxonomy): domain Eukaryota; kingdom Metazoa; phylum Chordata; class Mammalia; order Rodentia; family Muridae; genus Mus; species Mus pahari. Next base: position 93,798,194 of record NC_034602.1, on the reverse strand, counting down.
TCATCAGCAAATACAATACAATACAATACAATACAATACAATACAATACAATACAGCACTCCCAAATCGAAGTCTTTTACTCTACACTTTATCAAGGGATCCAACATAATCAGTCTTCTTTGAGGCTTCTAAGTTACCACAAGTACTACACAGAGGAGACGACGTAATAATATCAAGTGTCTACCAGCCGGATATCATAGTTCAACATGTGCAAAGGAGGATGAAGTGAAATTCACATCATTACAAAACAGACTCAAGTCTCCCCTAGTTAGTCATTAATTTTTAAATCTTCATATCCATTTTACAAAGGAACTCATTTTTCACAACGTACTCATGTTTTCTGAAGTAAAGCCAACTAGATAAAGCCCAGTGTAAAGAAGAGACAGCATGCCCTAATGAACAAGCAGCCTGTATGCTGTTGAAGGCTATCCTGTTCAGAAGCCACAAGAGATAGTAAATGCTAATACTAGTTTTAAATGTGCTTTCTCAAACAGAAAAACAGGCCAGTCATAATAAAATGTTCCTTTCCTTTTTGTTCTCACACACACAAAATGATTTTGTAGCAGCTTATTATAACAAAGGTAAATACAAAACCTGCTTTTCAGGTGTTAATTTCCTGCATGCTCACTATTACAGGCACCACTTCATTAGGTCTTACATGTTAGTTAACTGACCCTTAAACAAGCACAACAGGATGATTCCAGCCTCATCCAACAGATGAGGAAAGTTAGATAAGGAACTTCTTTAATACTCGGGTCCTATCCCAGAAAGCTTTGCTCCAAGTCCATGATCTTAACTAGGATATGAATCTGTCTCTAAACTGACACATAACTAGCTGTTCACATTGAAGATATAGGACAGAATATCTGATGAAACACTGGACAAAGGAAAATTAAAAACTGCTAGAAAGTTCAAGAACTGTATAAAGATTGCAGACTTACCTGCTTCCCTTTGCTATGGTCAGGAGACTTCAGGTGCAGCTGAACTGAGCTGTGTAAAGCAGGGATGTACACGCTACAAGCACTACAGTGAACAGTCTCCACTTTCATCATGTGATCATCTGCAGTAACACCTACAAACAAGTTTATTTAGGGAAGAAATGGCCACGCATCCTTACTTCTCTCACTCGTCTCCCTCATCATCCTCACTCCTTACAACAGAGGATCTGAGCGTGTAGCCATGTGTCAAGTTCTGCACATCTCATGTCTACATATGTAGGGGTTGGTTTTTGTCAGATTCTCCTAGAAGTGGAGTTGAAGGTGACTGGTTGTACGTTAGTTGATGCACATTTTCTTAACTACTGAGCCACCTCTCTAGCCCCACGTCACACTCATCATGAGTCACTCATGCTTAGAGCTTTTAGTCCACCTCCTCAAAAAACAGTTAATGGATGTTATTTTAGTAAAATAAGAGTTCCATTATTATGTACATGAGTGGCAGGAAAAGCAAGAAAGATGCTATAAGGAACAAAAAGCATCCACTCTCAATCTTCAGAATGACTGTTCTAACGGAACCTTGAGCTGACTATGTAGCTCACTGGTAGAGCACTTGCCTAGCTCTTATTACAAAGTGCAGTGGTTTGGGTGATAATGTCCCACATAGGTTCTGGGATTTAACAACTGGTACCCATGAGGTGGTGAGGTCTAAGGAGGCTTCACCTTGTTAAAAGAAGTACCTCAGTGAGGGTTTGGAGTGCTTACAGCCTCACCCTGCTTTCAAGTCTGTCTCCTGTTTGGGTTTGTAGCACAAGATGTGAGCCCTCAGCCACCTGTCCCTGACACCATACCTCCCTCTCGCTGCCTGCAATGCTTTCTATGTACCATGCCAAGGAATGTTAGCCCTGCACTGTACAAGATGAAGGACCATTAATTAACTTCCTGAAATTATGTAATCACATAGTAGAATTCACAAAGGCAGGCAGGCAGGCAGGCAGGCAGGCAGGCAGGCAGGCAGGCAGGCAGGGAGGGAGGGAGGGAGGGAGGGAG
>NC_034602.1:93791724-93796180 GCF_900095145.1 Mus pahari | reverse complement strand
AGGGAGGGAGGGAGGGAGGGAGGGAGGGAGGGAGGGAAAGCAATAACTGAAATGAGACAGACGGAAAAAAAAAACCTATGAACTATTCAGAGAATATGTGAGGATTTCAACACATGCAGTGTGTTTTTAGATTTATTTCACACAGACATCTATGAAGCACATAGGCACTTGGTGATACTGGGGTCATTAGAGGGTGCTGGATTCCCCAGAATGGGAGCTATGAATGTTAGGAGTGGCTACGTTAGTCCTGGTAGTCAAACATGGGTCCTTGGCAAGACAAACGAGTCTTCTCAACCACAGAGCTGTCACTCCAGCCCCGAAATGCAACACTGAAGCAGGGTAAGTAAAGAGATTTGTTCAACATGTAAAAAAAAATGCAACTACGGGAAACTGTGCTGCACATGAATGGCAGCACCGTGGATAACTCCTTACTTCTACTTTGGTGGATGGTAGAGCTTTTTTTTTTCAAGAAAAATAAAGTAGTTTGAGTTTCTGTTTTCTTATTTAAAGACTGGCAAAGGACATGACAAGTTTTGGAGATAGGTTGTTTTATTTTGATTTATTTTTTATTCTCTTTTAATTTCTTGCATCTCTGTGTTTGTGTGAGTAGTGCTGGTGCCCAATGTCAGACCCGCTGGAGCTGGAGCTGGACTGCAGGCAGTCCTGAGCTGCTGGATCTGGGTGCTGGGAACCAACACTGCATTCTCTTAACCTTGATCATCCCCCCAGCCCCAACGGGGCTTTTATATGACTACTGAAGACAGCAGCAGGCAAGGGAATGAATGAAACAAGATTTCAGAAAACAGATCTGTGCTAGACCTACAGATGTAATTCCATAAGCATGTTAATTTAAACTCTGTATGTAAATGAGTTCACCTGAAACAAACATCAAGGAAGAGAATAATGAGAACCAGGACTGATGAAAGCAGGCAGAAGGGATGAGAGAGCGTGCTGGGGCAGTACAGGGGAGGGAGACAGAGGCACAGGCACGAGTGGGGGAATGCTACTGAAGATGATTTAAACAGTAACAATCATTTTGGGTTGGGCTCACACCTATAATCCTAGCACTCAGGAGGCAAAACTGCTGCAAGTTCAAGGCCAGAGGCTATGTAATAAGACCGTATCTCAAACCGAAATAAGGGCCCGCTTCCTGTCCGAGCAGTCTCAGCAGGCTAATGAGAGTAGGAGCTGTTTATTAAGTGTAACTATGAACGAGAGCTAAAGGAGGAGGTGTCAGGTGAATGAGGGTTGAAAAAGCAAGGTCGCTGGGTTAGAAATATACAGTGCTCAGCAGTGGAGGGAGCTGTGGCCTATAGAATGGTTGTTTACAGATTAAAAAGTCAAGTTATGATAGAATTATGCTTTTGTTCTTTTTTCTTTTTCTTTTTTAAATAAGAACAGGCATATAAGGGCTTCAGTAATGGAATCAAAAAAGAAGGAAAGACTGAAAAAAGAGTTAATGATTTAATTTCAGAGAGAAATAACAGAACTGGAGAGAAGGCTCAGAGATTAAGAATCAGAACTGCTCTTTCAGGGGACCCGAGTCTGATTTTCAAAACCCACATCGGAGGTGGGGTGACTCCAGGTCTAGGCTACAAAAAGCCTCTTCTAGCCTCCTTGGGCACTGCAGTCATGAACAATACTCCTACCACCCATATAATTATTTTTTTTTAATTGTTTAACTCAAAAAAAAAATTAAAGAAAGTTAAGAAAAACAGCAGAAAAATTAAAGACAAATCTTTTTCCCTAAAGCAGCGGTTCTCAACCTGAGGTCGCAAGCCCTTCGGGGGTGGCACATCAGATGCCCTGCATGTCAGATGTTTACAATTGATAATAGCAAAACTACAGCTATGAAGCAGTAACTAACTGGCTCTCAGCCTTCCTAATACTGTAACTCTGTAACACAGTTCCTTGTGTTGTGGTGACTTCCAACCATAAAATTATTTCATGCTACTTCATAACTATAATTTTGCTACTGTTAATATAAATATTTTTGGAGACGAAGGTTTGCCAAAGTCAGGACCCACAGGTTGAGACCCTCTATGCTGGAGAGAAAGAGGTAACTATAAGCAATATTAAACATGTAAGCATGGGGACAAGAAGTTAACAAGTCTACGTCTGATATGCTATAGCAAGTATGACTGTAAATTGTATAAGTCTTGAGGTTTTCAGGTTATGATATATAAAATATAAACATAAATTTATAAAAACAACTTGCTTAAATACTCACCTTCCATAATATCTTTTTCAATTATTTTGTAAGCTTCTGGGTGATTAAGTGTCTGTTGCTTACGAATAGATGCTTTTTTAAATTTATTCACCATACATTCCTAGAAAATAAAAAGAAAGAATACAGACTCTTTCCAAGGAGCACCTACTGTATGCCCATCCTATGGGAAACACCATCACTGACAGGTACTGCTGTAAGAACAAGAAACCCACAATTTACTTGAAGAGACTATCACGAAACACTAGAAAACTGATTCACTTTTCGCGATGTCTTTTGGGCATCTGGAGTAAGAAATCCGAGGCTGAATAGTAACCTTCTCAGGTAAGTGGGTGAATCATAACCGGCAGACAGAAACCCAGTATGGGAAAATTACAGGAACAAATCTTAACCCAATCAGAGGACACAATTCTGCTAGATTTAGAGGTCTGAGTGAACGCTCTATTTAAAATTTCTACCAGCCCCAATTAGTTTTGTGCAATTAGCAGTCCCGCTCAAGCCTCCTCTTTTAGCATTTCTGACCAAAAGTATTGTTTGCTTTTTCAAGTCCTCACAGTATTTCTGCAGTCTTGGAATTCCCACCTAAATAAAACCATCTGTGCACCATTGACCATGTTTTACTTCCAATTACAGTTGGCTCATTAAAAGTAATGCCAATGGGCTTCAAAGTAATCTATTAAATTGACAACCACACGAAAAATACCAAGACTGGCACTGAAATTGTGACTCTGCTATCTAGTGACCAGGTCATTCAGCTTCTATGGACACAAGTTCATCTAAAATGAAGGATTAATGTACCAAGCACATTTCCAGGGACACAGTGCATTCTGCAGGAATGATGGATAAAGCTGAATCAATGAACAATGTAGCTAAAGGAATTCTTTTTCCTGACAACTTTTTCAGAAATAACTATAATTAGTTCTCAAGTTAAAAATCCAAATTCTAAGCTGGGCATGGTGGCGCACGACTTTAATCCCAGCACTTGGGAGGCGGAGGCAGGCGGATTTCTGAGTTCAAGGGCAGCCTGGTCTACAAAGTGAGTTCCAGGACAGCCAAGATTACACAGAGAAACCCTGTCTCAAAAAAACAAAAAAAAAAAAAGAAAAACAAAAAAATCTAAATTCTAATATGAAATTCACATCTAACTAATTTTAACAACTTTCCTTAAATTAGAGTAATTATCACTTTTTAAAGAAACATAAACAAGTGAGAGAAAAATTGTAAAAAGTGATCAAATAAATGCAGATCAAATAAAATGCTTCCCATTTCAGAAAAAATTACTTACATGTAAAAACTCCATAACTACTTTATCAAATTTGGTTTGTTTCTGAATATGATCTAATGTTTCCTGGTGTGAAGAACTTTCCAGATGCAGTTCAATATCTTTCTCTTCAAAGGTTCGAAATTTACAAAATGAACATGTGAATGCCATTCTATAAAGAAAAGACATTTTTAAAAATATTACCTTATTCATTTAGAGCTTCTAAAAATAGTTTTATTAGCTAAAATTATTCTCTTTCTATTTTAGAACTCTGAGCTATTTGAGAAGATAAATAAGATTGTTGACCCAAAACTCGACAAGCGCCCCTACCCACCCCCAACCCCCAAAGAAAGGCAGGCAGGCAAAAGAGGATCCAAAATAACACAATCAGGAATGAGCAAGGAAACATTACAACAAACAGCAAAAAAATCCAGAATATTATAAGGAAATGTTTTAAAAACTTGTACTCCATGAAGCTGGAAAACCTAAAAGAAGTGGATAGATTTCTAGATTTTGCAAAACTACCAAAATTAAAGCAAAAAGTCAACAACCTAAAGCTTTCCAGGTTAAAAACAAAAAGGCTGGGACCAGATGAATTCAAAGCAGAAGTCTACCAGACATTCAAATACTATATCAAACTTTTCTAACCATTTCAAAAAAAAAAAAAAATAGAAACAGAGGGAACACCTCCAAACTCCTACGAAGCCAGTTATCACTCAAATACTAAAAATCAGGTACAAACAGCTCCCTACCCACTTCGAAAAAATATTTATTAACTACAGGTCAATATCCCTCAACATAAGACTCGAATATACTAAATTACTGGCAAACAAAATGCAGACATACATTAGAAATATTATCCAACATAACCAAGTTGGCTTGGGTCAACATACTCAAGTCAATAAAACAACAATTAAAGCCAGGTGTGGTGGCACACAGCTTTAATCCCAGCACTCGGGAGGCAGAGG
>NC_034602.1:93773333-93791647 GCF_900095145.1 Mus pahari | reverse complement strand
AAAAAAAAAAAAAAAAAAAAGACAACAATTAGATGCAGAAAACTGACAAGATCCAACATGTCCCCAAGGGCTTAGAAGAGACATAACAACATAGTAAGTGCTATGTATGAGACACCCACAACCAGCATCCTAAATGGGCAAAGTTTGAAGCAATCCCACTGAAGTCAAGGAATGTCCACTCTCCCCACTCCTTTTCAATGTTGTGCTTTAAGTGCTAGCTACAGCAATAAGGCAAGAGAAAGACATTAAAGGGATACAAATAGGGAAAGAAATCAAACTATCCCTATTGCAGATGAGATGATAACGATACAGACCCCAGATATTATACCAGGAAATTTTTATAAATGACAAATTAAGCAATGTGACAGGATACAGAATCAATTTGCATGAATCAACAGCTTTTCTATACACCAAGAACAAACATACAAAGACAAGATCATGAACACATCCCCATTCACAATAGCCTCAAAGAAAATTAAGTATCTCCAAATAAACTCAACCAAGGAAGTGAAGAACCTCAAAAATGAAAACTTTAAGCCTCTGAACAAAGAGATTGAAACAGACAGTAAAACATGGAAAGACATCCCATATTCAGGGATTGGAAGAATTAACATGAGGAAAATGACTGTTTTAGCAAAAGCTAGTTACAGATTCAATGTAATCTCAATCAAAATCCCCATCTCATTCTTCACAGAAATAGAAAGAAAACAAAAAACAAAAAACTATCCTAAAATTCCTATGAACCACAAAAGATCCCCTATAGCCAAAACAATCCTGAGCAAAACAAAGCAAAACCATTCCAGATCTTAAGATCTACAGAGCCATAGTAATAAAAATAACATGGTGCTGGCACAGAAACAGACAAGCAGACAACAGAATAAAATTGAAGACCTAAACGTGAGTACACATAGCTTCAACTACTTTATATTTGAACCTTTAATATGGGCCTGGTCTTGAATGAAGCGGGGTAGGAAGGAAGGCTAAGAAAAATCTCATAAAATGTTCATCATCCCTAGCAATAACCAAAAAAGCAAAACAAAACAACTTTGAGATTTCATCTTACCTCCATCAGAATGGCAAAAATTTAAAAAAACAAAAAAACCAACAACAAATGTTAGAGGGGATGCAGGAACAAAGGACGGGGCTGCAAGCAAGTGTAGCTACTGTGGGAATCAGTGTGAAGAACTGTCAAAAAGCTAGGACCCCGCTACAATACTCCTGGCTATGCCCCAAGAACTCAACACCCTACTCCACAGTTAACTGCTCAGATGTGTTCATTGCTCTATTCACAGTAGCTGGGAGATACAAACAACCTCAATGTCCTTCAACTAACAAATGGATAACAAATATGGTGCTTATACACTATGAAGCACTACTCAGCTGCAAAAAAATGAAATCATCAATTTTGCAAGTAAACAGACGAAAAGTTTTTTTGTTTTTTGTTTTTTTTAAAGTACTGAGTGAGTTACCCCAGACCCAGAAAGACAAATGTTACATGTTCTCTTTAAATGCAGCAGGCACCCACACCCTGGCAGTAAGCAATAGTCTGATTGGACTTAGGACCTACTCAACTAGAGGGAATCATGGCTGATCCTAGGAACCTAGCCAACTACCGAAGGCTAGTGAAGTCATAGATCTGAAGAAGAACCTACAACCACCACTTACCAAACCAACACAAGGCCCAAGTACTTTCACCTCTCATAAAGGAAACCTGTCTTTGCAACACACAAAGACCACTACAGAAACCCACAATCAAGCAAAATGCAGAGTTAATGGAACCTAGTCCCAAAACAACTCCCATATGTGAGTCTCCTGCGTCTCAGAAACATTGCACAAGAAGGGGAAAGACTGTAAGAGCCAAAGGACTGGGGAATTTGTTGTGAAATTATGTCTCCTAGTAATGTCAAAAGCCACACCATAAAACTCACCAACATGACTGCCTAAACATGAGCTGAACAAGGACATGCCAAAGTGGATGAGGAAAAGCCCACCAGGCTCAGTGATTAAGAGCACTTGCTGTTCTCGCAGAGGAGCCTGGTTTAGTTCTCAGCACCCACAGGGTAGAAGATCCTCGGCCCTATCACTTCTTCAGCTGCTGCACACATATGATGGATATACATACATGCAAGCAAAGATTCACATTCATGAATATAAATAAAATTTTTGTGATAAATAAATAAATAAGATTTTGAGTCACCAGTCAAATATACTCATCTTTTTCTAAAATTCATTTTGCTTTTATTTAGGTGGGGGTGGGGAGCTATCCAAGGAGGCCAGAGAGGCCACTGGATCCCCTGAAGATAATAACAGGCAAGTCTGTGCCTCACACTCCCAACATGCTGGGAACTAAACATGGGTTTGGAAAAGCAGCACACTCCTCTCCCTGCTGAGCCATCTTTCCAGCCCTCAGCATTTCTTTCATACCTATAATAACTGACTTTAAGCCTGGGAAAAGAATGTTAGAGAAGAAAATCCTTTGTTTTACTCTCCTTTTACATTTTTTAAAAATTTCTAATCTCTATACACAGGATAAGAGGATCTAAAGTGACTCTAAAAGTTTGTTGTTTAATCAAATCTTTTTATTTAGCACAACATTATATATATGTACTACATGCTAATATAAATGCAATCTACTCACAGGTTAATAATTCTGTCAACTGCCTATCACAGCCTGTTTTCAGTGCTGGGCATCACACCATGCACTTATCAGTGTGCTTCCCTGATACATATGTGTACCTGTGGGTTCATGAACAATTTCCCTCCTGTGCCCACTGCTGACAGCATACTTGGCTACACCTATCTCTCTGAAGTGATGGGGATTCTCACATGGGCCGGTCCTTGTGCTGTGCAGCGCACACTCTTACCCACCAACCCATCTCCCAAGCCCACATTATAACCTTTCAATGTGTCATTATCCAAAACTGCCAATGCCTATTCATTCATCATTCTTTCACAATTTTCTCTAGCATCTCTATTGGACATAACTTATACACTAATAAAACACAAGCTTTCCTAGCCAAGAACGCCAATGTCTCTATAGTCAAATCTCGAGACTATCGTCTCTGGCATCCACCACTTAAGTGCTGGGCTTATAGTTCCATTCTGGTATATCTGGTTTACGCAGTACTGAGTACTGAGTAGTTATCAAGGCTTTGTGTATTGAAGGAAAACACTCTACAACAGCCCCAGCCCCAGCCCCAGCCCCAGCCCCAGCCCTTTATTAATTTAGTCAAATCTCTGTGGATTTGAACTTTTTCATATACTGTAAAATATATTTGCCAATTTTAGGAAACTTTTTCGAGATAGGGTCTCATTATGTGGTCTATGTGATATTATGCTTAGGAAACACATCTAGCTTAAAAAATCTACCTTTTAATAAGCCTCATTTTTGATTTAGTGACCACAAACCTGTATCCATCTCCGTATTTTTCACTGTTTTTCTCTCGTCTACGTCTTTGCTTCTCTCGTCGAGCCTCAATTCGCCGCTTTTCTTCTTCTTCATTTTTAGGATCAGTTTTTGCTAAGATTAGGGGGAAAAAAAAACTTCATTTTAATACATTGTGACTTTCTATGTCTGCTTCATTTCTATGTAACTATTTGCTACATATTTTTGTTTAAATCTGCTTATTTTTGCTTATTCTTGTGTTTTATATTCAATATATCTGGACAAAGCATCTAATACTGTATTTCCTATTTTTAATGATAGATTATATGTCTATAATTACAAAAAAGTTTTTTCAATTATTTTTATTTTATGTATGAATATTTTTTGTTTGCATGTATGTAAATGCACCACATGTATAATGTATATGCAGTGTTCATGGAGCCAAAACCTGCAATTGGAGTCACATACAGTTGTTGGCTGCCATGTGGGTGCTATGAACCAAACCTGGGTCCTCTGCAGAGGGAACTCTAACCACTGAGCCATTTCTCCATCCCTGAGAAAAAGTTCTTTTAATGAAACTGAGGAGATGGGTAGGAGGGCTTGCTGCACACGCATGGAGGGTGTATCTCCAGCACTCATGTAAAGAGCAGGCTGTGGTCACACCAGTGCCTAAAACCCCAGCAACACTTTGGGGGGTAGAGAAAGGAGTTAGGGGTTTTGCAATCTACCAGTCTAACTTCTGATTCAGTGAAGGAGTTTGTCTCAAGGACATAAGATAAAGAATGATACAGCAGGAAACCCAAAATTATCCTCTGCCCTCTGCTTATGCACACACAGGTATGGGTACCACAGGTGCAAATATATAAATGGATGAAGAGGGAGAGAGGCAGGAGGGCGGGAGGGAGAGGCTGTGGAGATACAGCTCAGTGGGTGAAATGTGTGCCACACAAGCATAAAGACCTGAGTACAGATCCCTAACACCCACTTAAGAAGCTGGGCAGGCAGCAGACACTTGTCATTCCAGGGCTGGAGAGGCAGACATACAAGGATCTTTGGAGCTTGCTGGCCAAACAAATCAAAATTGCTAAGTTCCAGGTTCAGTGTGAAACCCTGTCTCAAACAAATAACTGAGAAAGATGCCTGATGTTCATCTTTGGTGTCCACATACATGAACACATATAGCCTTCACCATCAACACATATATAAATACATAGCACAAAATATAAATAAACCAGGCCCAGTGCCCTGTGCCTATAATTTCAAGCACCTAGGAAGCAGAGGTAGGAGAATGTAGACTTTAAATTCTTCCTCCACTACAAAGTTCAAGGCATGGGATAACTACATTCAAAATAATTAAATGATGGGAAATAATATGAAGCAAATTCTGTTGTAGTCGAAAAGAAGTCCAGGTGCAAAGCTTTTAGGCACAGAAGCCGCCTTAGTATAACCTGGCTCTGCCACTTCCTGGGTGTTTGACCCAAGATGCCAATCATCTGTCTTTGCTGTTTTGTCAGCTCTATAAAGTTTGACACATATAACTACCCCTCATTAGCTTGACTTAAAATATACCAAGTAATGTGTGTATACTCTTTAACTAGTGCCATGTACAGGAAGCATTCAGTAAATACTAACACTTAAAATCTGGGGCTGGCTGGAGAGATGGCTAAAGAGCACTGAGTCTTCTTCCAAAGGGCTTGGCTTTAATTCCTAGCACTCCTGAGGGCTCACAACTATCCCTAACTCCAATTCCAGGGGACACAACACCCTCTTCTGGCCTCTATGAGGACCATTCATGCATATGGTATAGAAATATGCATATAAGCAAAACATTCATACACAGAAAATATAAATAAGTAAATAAATCTGGAAAAGTACCCCCCAAAAGAAAAAAATACACTTTAAAAACATGCTTTTATCAAATTGTATATACTTAGCAATATTTAATTTAAATGGAGATAAAACATTAAAAAACAAATACACTGTTGGTATTTCAAAATTTACAATAAGCACCTACTTTTAAATTAAAATATATTTAATTAGAAACTATTCTGGGCTTGATTGCTCACTGACTCCTTTTAGGAGGGATTCTTACTATCGTCACTGTTGTTTAAAGCAATTCCTTCAATGAAACTACTCAGTAAGGGGCTGGAGAGATGGCTCAGCAGTTAAGAGCACTGACTGCTCTTCGGAAGGACGTGAATTCAAATCCCAGCAACCACATGGTGGCTCACAACCATCCATAATGAGATCTGATGCCCTCTTCTTCCCCCTCTACAGCAAGTGAGGGGGGCTGGAGTGAGAAGAAAGTGTCTGAAGACAGCTACAATGTACTTAAAAGAGCTGAAGGGGTCTGCAAGGAGGAACAACAATATGAACTAACCAGTACCCCCAGAGCTCGGGTCTCTAGCTGCATATGTAGCAGAAGATGGCCTAGTCAGCCATCATTGGGAGGAGAGGCCCTTGGTCTTGCAAAGATCATATGCCCCAGTGCAGGGGAACACCAGGGCCAAGAAGTGGGAGTGGGTGGGTTGGGTAGCAGGGCAGGGGGAGGGTATAGGGGACTTTCAGGATAGCATTTGAAATGTAAATGAAGAAAATATCCAATAAAAATTGTTTAAAATAAATAATTTTTTCAAAAAAAAGAAACTACTCAATAAGAAGCTCAGATTTTAAAGTTGTTTTGGTAAAAAAAAAGTTTATAGTTTTCGCAAAACAAGTTTGAAATATATGACATCATTTGTATTGCTAAGAACTTATTCTGTATTCTCTTTGTACATACAATTCATCCTTGGCCACACACTACACAGCACATATATGCTTTTGTGATGACCACTAGGTTTTTTTGGGTAGACCTCTAGGAATGGATTGCTGAGTCATAATTCAGTTTAATCGCCTGAGGGATGCCAGGCTCCTTTTCATAGTGCATGCCCCGTTGTTCATAGTTTTACAGCAGTGTAGAAACTTCTCCACAGATACCAAGCACATTGGCAAATAGCCATAATTCCAATGACCAGGACCCAACGTAGGAGGATTACCCTGAGCTGGTCTAGTTATGGCCAAAGCTAACTTGACCACCTTGAAATGGAAACCATCTCAAATTCTATAGGCCAATAATGAGTCAGCCAGGACTATAGAACATGATCACATTTCCAAAAGAAAGGGAAAAGGAGGTAGTGAAATGGCTCAGCAGACAGTGTTTGCCATGCAAGTCTGGCAACCTCAAATTATCCTTAGAATCCTAAAAAGCTAGAAGGAAAGAACCAACTCCAACAAACTGTCCTCTGACACATGTGCACCCTTTCCTTCCCTTTCTAAATCAATTGATTTTTTTTTCCAATTAATCAATTGTTTTTATAATTCTCCATAGACATGCTAGGCTGGTTAAAGACCTTTTTTATCCTCCTCACTCTGAAGGACATGAAATAGATGGTACTGTCAGCATTCATCTGACAAGTGACTGTCAGTGAGCTTTACATTTACTGACTGGTTAATTTTAGGTCTTTTTGAAGAAATATTGAATATATTTTGTCTACTAAGTTATCTATGTCTTTTGTTAGTGAGTTAAAGTTCATTATATACTCTGGATAACAAGTCCTTTCTTAGATACAAAGTCGGCAAAAATAATTTTTTACATTTTATGAGGAGTTAAACAAAGTCTGGAAAGATGGCTCAACAGTTAAGAGCACTGACTGCTCTTCCAGAGGTCCCGAGTTCAATTCCCAGAAACCACATGGTGGCTCACAACCATCTGTAATGGGATCAGATGCCCATTTCTGGTGTGTCTGAAGACAGTGACAGTGTGTTCATACATATAAAATAAATCTTTATTTAAAAAGAAAGAAAAGAAAGATACAAAATCTTATGTATCCAACATGATTTCAAATTCACAATCCTTCTGCCTCAGGCTCCCAAGTCCTGAGATTACAGGTGTATACCACCATACACAATTTCTTTTCACTTTCTACTAATGACAGCATGTGAAGCACAAAGGTTTTTAATTTTGATGAAATTTAGTTTTTATGTTTACTTGTTGCTCATGCTTTTGGTGTTCTGTATAAAAATTCCTTGCTAAATACAAAGTCATGAATACTTACCTATGCTTTCTGCTAAGAGGTTTTTGAATTTTGTTATTAGAAGCAGTTCTTTTGTGTTAGCATTTGTATAAAGCAAGTCAGCTGGTTTAACCACTACAGACAAAGACTGTTCTCTCCTACGCTGAAGTCAATCTCCACAGTCTTGTTAGAACCAGTGGATCATGTATGGCTCCCTTCCTGTTTCTCAATTCTCTCCCACAGATCCAAGTATGTCAGTCATTGGGCCAGTACCTCTTTATTTGAACTAAGACTGCAAATTGTAAAGTGTAAATTTTTTTGTGTCTTTTTAAGCTTGTTACTAGGTGTGTCACACCCCTCGACACTAGTATAAATTATTTTATTCCCATCTTCATATGGGCTTGAATTTTCCAATTCTGTAATAACAGAAATATGATTATCTCTAAGAGATATCATCTCCAGAAGACTAAAAACAAATTTTCTAGAAGAAACATATGACCTAGTGCCAAGGACTAGGAAATTTTCCTTCCCTTTGTCCCGATATAGAGAGTTCTGTACAGTATAACATATACTCCTCTAACAATAAATATAACATCCAAGAAAGGAATCTGAATCAAAGTAATCTGCAAAGCCTTTTAAAAAATACATGATGCTGGGTGTAATAGCACATGCCCTTAATCTTATCACGCAGAAGGTAGAGACAAGTGAATCTCTGTGAGTTCAAGGCCAGCCTGGTCTATATATCAAGTTCTAGGCCATCCAGAACTATATAGTGAGACCTTGTCTCAAGAAAGAGAGGTAACTAAGGCTCAGAGAAAAATAAATTTACCAGTACACATTAATTTTAAAGGCACATTTGAGGGCTGACTATAGATGAGCAAGGAAAGGCACCTGCCACCATGCCTGACGACCTGAAGTCAATTCCTGGTACCCACACAGTGGAATAACAGAAATAAGTGTTGCAGGTTGTAGTCTGCCCTTCTACATGCATACTGTGGCAAGCACATGCCACTGTACGTGCGTACGTACTTACGTACATACATACATACATAAAAAACAATCAAACATATATTTGAATGGTAACACTTGATTAATGACTCCATGATGGGGTTCACAGGTCTATTTTCCGTTATAACCCTGATGTACTTTTCTATATGAAGACTAAGAATCACCATAGATCAATGTGTTCTAAGGATAAAGCAGCATCCTGGACGACGGTCTTACTTACTAGGTGATTTGCTGAGGTTCATCTTATCCATAGGTTTTGCTAGCTTAGGTTTCTTGATAAAGGCTCCCCCAGGCTTAATAAATATTTGCATCATTTTTCTTTTTATTCCTCTTGCAGTAGCAATCGTCACATTGGCAGGTTTGTTTTGATAGTCAACAATAATTCCAGGTCTATGGAAGCTTCCAAAATCACCCATATGCTGTAATTTGTGAAATCAAGAAACATTAGCATAATGTCAATAGATTAACTATGAATTAATACAATTCGTTTGTCGCCTATTTACTAGTTTTCACCTGAAAATTCTGTGGAACGTAACTGAATTTTACATGTCCACTCTGAGAAAGCACATATACAAATTTTATAAATTATTACATGAACTTAATTCCAATGAATTAGAATTTCCAATATTACATAGGTGGGTATGTCCTTTTTTAAAAAATTTTACAATTCAAAATTGTTAGAGATCATAAACACCGTGTGCCCGTCAGAAGGTCACCACTTGTACAACTCTCTGACAACCCCTCTCCAGAGTTCCTACTTGATGGTTTCCCATCAAAGACCTTAGAAGAAACCTTTATTTTACTAAAACCTTGTTTAAAAGATGATCATATGTGTAGTTTAGAGAAAAAAGAACCGTTTAGGATTCTGTCTGTTGAAACGGGAGTGAGGAGATGAGATGGAACATTAGCATGAAGTAGGAGAGGCAAGCACAGCAAGCATCAGCTTCCAAGACTTCAGATAGAGGGCTGCACACCTGACGTATACTCTGACGGGCCAGTCACACCTACCTAAAGGACACAGTAGGACCCCAGAAGCCCAAGAAACAAGTTTACAGATGAAGAGTCATACCAGCAAATGACTCTGCCCCTTCCTCTTCTCTTACCATTAACAAAATCCACTATACCTAGAGGCCATGTGCGTAGAGATTTATTCTGCTAGTCTTACTTTGAGAAGGTAAAGATTGAGGAGTAATCTAAAGAGAAGGTCCCAATGGGAATTGTACAAGTGACGGCTAGAATGAAGATCCTACCAGTTCATCTACTTGGCTAACAGAAGGAAGGAGAGAGAAGCCCACTCAGACCAGAATTGTAAATACAAAGTTCTACTACCAAGGAAACAAAAGAGATGCCTGAGTCTTCATTAAGAAAAAAAAAAATCCTTTGCCTAAAATTATACAGCACGGAAGATATTAAATATTTTTCCAAATTTTTAAACTAGAATGTATTTTCAGTTTCAAACCCAAAGCCTACTACTCCGACTACTTTGAACTAACCTACAAGTCATCACATACGGAGCACCGACACTGCTGCCTACACAGTGACATATGATTGGAAGTAGCTACCTAACCTGTGAGATTTACATAAACGTCTCATGTAATTTATATGGTCAAATCAGAAAAACCTTCAGTACAAACATTAAAGGTGCAATGCATTTTATGTTAAGTAAAGAGTGACTGTTAAAAATGCAAACTTCCTACAGGAAGACAAGCTACAGTGATGACTGAAGGCTAATGAACAGTCAAACCACACGCCCTACTATAGTTTTTCTCAATAAACACAACTGACTTTAATAAAACATCTTATACCATAAAAATATAAATATGCAATAGCATATATATGCCCAAGCTACATAATCCCATACTCTATATACCCTAAATAGGTAAAAGTTTATCACCAAGTTACCCAAAACCACAAAGCCTAACTGTTACACTGTACTCTGAAGTTAAACACCTATGAGCTAGTATATTTATCCAGTTAGGCAATGGCTTGCAAAATATTACTTCCTAGGAAGGAACCATAAACGTATATTCAAGTAAGAGATTCTTTCTCAATAAAGCTAGGGGAAATTAAAGTCACCAATAGGACATACAGTAAGAGAGCAAGTTACCAAAATAATATTGACCTCAAATCATTCTGCCATCTAGAATACATATCAACTTCTTCACCATGTAAACATGGCTAAGCAATCCTCATCTATCACTGACTTTTGATCTCATGTGTTTCACAGGAAACAGAACCTGAAGGGATTCTACTTGCTAGAGTTTAGTTACACAGGATAAATATGTTATACATTGCACCTTTAACCTACGCAGAAGCTCAAAAGGCTGTTACCTTTTACAGTAATCCAACAACTATCTCACTAGCAAAACTGCTAGTGTTCACAAGGAAAAATGCAACTCCTTTTAACCCCTTTTAGACCAAACCTAATATCCTCACCTTTTTCATAAAGGGAGAGTTGAGAAAACTTCATGAATAATCATCTCACACTGCAACTTATTTTCTAAGGTGCTGGAAAACTTTTGCAGCTAACCTAAAATGTTATAACTCAGCTTCTAGTTAAAATACACTGGGACAAACAGTGTTTTTCTCATTGAAAACCATGGTCTTGAAAGGGTTTAAAAGAGTGACTATTGAAAAGAATCTGAGAAGATTCTGTTGTACTTACTCCTCGGCCTCGGCCTCTGCCTGTTGATGGTCCTCCAAAAGCATCATAGCTTCTGCTTCCAAACGTACTTTCAGGATAAGCAGGCGTTCCTCTCCCCCGAGAGCCTACAGGTGCAGGCTTCATATGGGGTGAAGAAAAACTGCTGTAGGAAGAGTAATTCTCTCTTCCTCTGTCCTCCATAAACCCAGGCCTCAATTTTGAACGGGAGTAAGGTGCTTCCCAGCTAGACCCGCCCTGGTTTCTACCTCCGAAAGAGTCAAGGCTATTCCGGTAGGAGCTCTCAAATCGACCACCATAACTACCTCCGAAGCGGGTTTGTTCGGGTTCATTAAAACCATAGCCAGATCTGTACAGATCTCGCCCACCCAGAGAAGACCTGGAGTCGTAAGACTCATAAGGTCCAAACCTGGAAAAGTTGCACAGTGAGGGAAAAAACAAAAGTAAGCTTACTAATGTTAGACAATTCAAAAGACAAGTTATCAGATGACATTTATCAACTAAAATTCATTTATACCATAGTGGTTTGCATAGTTCTACTTTGCTCACACTTGATTAGGGCTGGGCAGTTCAACATGAGACCAGACAGAAAGCTATCTGAGTCAGCTTCTAAATATAAATTGAGCTCAGTTAACTTTAGTTTTATACTCTGCCTTTTAGCAGCTTTTCTATTTTAATGACTCATCTGTCTAATAATTAAAGCCCAGCCCTAGTCTTAGAAAAGATTATTTGCTAAAGTTTACAAACTAATTAAACTTTCTTCACTCCTTCTCTAAATCTGAAAATTACAAAATATTTACAATATTTTGGCTTTTCGTAGGGACACAAGTTGAAGGCTGCATAAATGGGGGGGTCTTTGTGACACTGATTCTTTGCACCTCAATAATCTATATCACAAAACTGCCTCAATTTGACTGCAATAGCCAAAGCTGAGGAATTAACTCAGATTATAAAGTTTGACATTCTGCCAAACTTCAACCAGGGCCAGTCCTTAAAAACTCTGATATAGACTACTAGTATATCTAACAAATCTACAAGACTAAACATGTAAAATAGAACATAAAAGTAAAGGACCACTAACATATAATAAACCCTCTACATATGATTTTCAAAGCAGATGAGAAAGAATACATTTTATTATGCCTGCAATTATTTGAAAAAGTATTTCCTATCAGAAAACTATCACATAAAACTACTCTAAAAGGTAAGCACAGTCTCAACAGAAAAAAGCAAATAATTTTACTTATCACAATCCAAAACAAGGATTACAGAAGTTGCTTGTTATCTTAAAACAGTTTTTAAAAAGCTCACAATTACACAGGAAATGAATGATAACAGCTACAGAAATACTTTATGTACAGTACACTTACAATGTAAGAGGGCAGTAACTGATACACTAAAACATTTAACTGAAGTTATACTGGTCAATGATTTACAGGTCATTCAATTGAAGATACTATTTAATTCTGAAGCCTGGTAGCCATATAAAGGACAGTAATTAACTGCTTGTTTCCTTGACTTTACTCTACTATAAACCCCAGTGGCACACATGAAGCACACAGAAAAGCCAGCATCGCTCAAGTCCATCATTAAGGAATCCAGACCCTTCAGTTTACGAAGAATGATGATCTCAAATGTCTAACTAGTTTATATTTAGAAGCAAGTTTTGTATCTCAAAAAAAAGACCCCTTTTAAAGTTACTAAAATATGAGCAACCCTAAGACCTGTGGTTGTTTGACTTAAATTTCACAGAGTATCAACACTGAAACAGAAATAGTCTAGACTGTAGTTAAAGGTGCAGTGTCCATGGCTTTAATACAATACCCCTAATTTTTAAGCACAAGTGTTTTGAATGTAAGCAGAAGCTGCCTGTAACAATTTGGACATGATTTAAAGAATAGTTCTATTATTACAATATGCTCTTCAAACTTGCTTGAAAAGTAAATGTTTCTTAGAAACTGAAAGCTGCTAGACTGGCTCAGGTAAAGCCACTCTAGGTAGCCTATTTTACTGTTACAGTGCCCACATCAGAAACAAAAACAAAACCCAATTTTTTTCAACAATAGTTCACAAATAAATATTTCTGACAATATTTTCATCATTTCATCAGGACATTTTGACTGATAAGGAACTAGAAGTAAAAGTTCTTTTTAAAGTGTTCACTGTTAAAGAATATATTATTCTATTACGCTGAAATAAAAGATAAATGCTATCCTCCTAAAATAATGTCTGCCATGAGACTGAGAAAAATTTTATACCCATTAATTAGAACCTTTAAATATTTAAGGTGAGTATTCAATACCTCAAAATTCAAGTATCATAAAAGCCTAAGGAATACTTAATACATCCAGAATCTTATAGTTGTCTAATTATTTGGCCAAGTGATTAAGCAATTTATTACCTGCTACCCCCACCACCACCACTGTGATTGTCCATGCCATAGGACTGGTTTAGGTAGGAATCCATGGATCTTTGACCCCCATAGGATCCATGGCCATAGTCACGATCCAGCCCTATAAGAGTTTAAAAAGAAAAAAATTAAATGCTGCTCACCTTTACTGGCACTCAAAAGAAGAATTTTTAGATAAATATCCTTGAATGCCAGACCTCCGTAAGATCCAGGGCCATAATCACGATCCATTCCTGAAAGAATCAACAAGAGATTATTAATAAAATACACCATTTTCTCCACAGAATGTTTCATTAAATACAAAATATTCACCAGGCAGTGGTGTTGCAAGCCTTTAATCCCAGAACTCAGGAGGCAGAGGCAGGCAGATCTGTTTCATCCTGGTCTACAAAGCAAATTCCAGGACAGCCAAGGCTACATAGAAAAACCTGGTCTCAAAAAAAACACAAACAAACAAACAAACAAAACAAAACAAAAAAAAAAACAGGGCTAGAGAGATGGCTCAGTGGTTAGGAGCACTGACTGCTCTTCCAGAGGTCCTGAGTTCAATTCCCAGCAACCACATGGTGGCTCAACCATCTGTAACAGGATCCGATGTCCTCTTCTGGTGTGTCTGAACATAGCAACAGTGTACTCATATAAATAAAATCAATCTTTTTTAAAAAAAAAGAATATGAAAACCCCACAATATATGCACACGAATCAACTAAACCATCGGCATTAACATTTTAGCTCAATAAAGATTAAAAAATGGCAAAATGATAATCTATTGAAAAACTATTTGCTTACAAACTTTCATTTTTCAAAGAATACGAGACCATCAACTACAAAAATCTATCTTAAAATTACTTTCAGTGTAAGCAATAGTTAGTGGGGCACTATTTTAATATATTGTATTAAATATATTATATATAGTATTACAAAAAAGGTAATATATAAACTTATTGTATAACTGCTAGTCTCAAAATGTCAGCATTTAGTAAATGCCAGCAGTTTTTTTTTGACCTGAGTATATTATGATGTAAATATACTACACTTGTTTTTCTGTACTAATTGCTCCCAAAATATCTAAAATCTCAAGAACACTTATATTTTCAACTAGAAATATTCACAGTTACAGATAAAGATATTTTAGCAAGTAAAACCACAAACTAAAACCAATCTTTTGGCCCTGTGTCTGAGAACAAGGCCTCAACGAATGTTTCAATTCTCAATTTTTTCGAATAAAAGAAATGAGTGTAAATTTTTGCATCACAAACAATAAAAAAATTCCAGTATAGGAGGAAGCAAACCTATACTAAAAAACCAAAGGTCAAAATTAATTGATAATGACTATAAAAACTATTATTTAAATGTTTTCTGTAAAGTCCCTTAAAATGCCTCATTACTACTATCCTGTATTTTTATTATAAATACAACAGTATACTGAGTAAACCTTAATTTATATTTTTACAAGTGCTGAGCTATACTTACAACCGTCTCTACTCTGAACAAAGATGATGATGACTTTACATAAATACTACTCGCAATCTCACCTTTCAAGCCGGAAAGTGACTTCAATCAAATAAAAAAAAGTATTATTTAATCTTTTCACTTCTGAGGTTTGCAAACTAAAGTCCACGATGAGGAAATGAGCCTCTTGGTGTCTTGTGGGTGTTCTATCGAACTTCATGCTGGTTTTCACTACATCAAACATTTCTTTCTCCCAACCCAACTATCTGCTTGGAGTCTTTTAACTTTTTAAAAACCTATTTCAACTACTAAGCTATTCAAGGAAACTTTGAATGGTAGTCTCAGATGACTATCATCTTTCTTCCATTTCCAAAATCCTAAAGGTTTATACAGTACCACTAGGGTCTGCTGTTGCAGCCTCATCCTTCACTTCTAATCTTTATTTGTAGGGTGGGTGTGGGTGGGTGTGGGCACATGGAAAAGTCACAAATTCAGATGGTCAGGCTTGGCGGCAAGTAAGCTGAGCCATGCCACCAGCCCATAATTTTTTTTTTCAAAACAGGGCTTCTCTTTTGTAGCCCTGGCTGTCCTAGAACTTACTCTGTAGACCAGGCTGCCTCAAACTCACGTAGATCTGCCTACCTCTCTGCCTCTGGAGTGCTGGGACTAAAGGCACACACCATCACATTTGAAAATTTCTAGTTGTTTTTTTTTTAAAGATTTATTTATTATTATATATAAGTACACTGTAGCTGTCTTCAGATACACCAGAAGAGGGCATCAGATCTCGTTACGGATGGTTGTGAGCCACCATGTAGTTGCTGGGATTTGAACTCGGGACCTTTGGAAGAGCAGTCAGTGATCTTAACCACTGAGCCATCTCTCCAGCCCAAATTTCTAGTTTTTAATGCATCTTAGAGGAGCAGTTATCATAGAATGGTTTACTGACCTGAGTTCCTGAGATCCTTTCCAGGAATCCATAAGACCAAAAGTATTTTCATAAATAGCAAGAATATTATTAGCCTTTTTTATAGCATTTACATTAAAAAGTATACAAATATTGTGGGTAACTGGCATTTCAGTACAAATCAAGGAAGTATGAAGCACCAGGCTAATCTAGCAGCCGTTACATTAATATCACATACACATGAAAAACAACCAAGTCTTACATCACCTTTGCTTAAAAATGCCCTTGACAGGATAACTGTTAATTGTGATTTAACTACACCTTTTTTTTACTCAATGTAATGAAACAGGAAATGCACAGCAAGCAATTGTGCTACATACCAAAGTATTAGTTATCTCCAAAAACAGCTATTGTAGCATTAAATAGTTTTTATGAAGAACACTTTTCAGTAGTTAGAATGGAAGAAAAAATTATGGTTTTCATGGTACTATAAACTTGGCCAAAGGCTCACAGCTGGATAACAGGCCCTAGGAACGTATCCCTTACTGTGGTCTTGTTAAAAGGAGTTGGTGCAGACTCCTTCTGATACGTCCTGGTCAGAGGTGCTTCTGTTTATAGTAGGCAGGAGTTAGTGGAGAGATTCCTGACGGGCCCAAGTACTGAGCAGACATAACCCTATGGAGCACATCAGTATCATCCCCTGCCGCTCAGGGACACATGAGGATGGGGCAGAAAGAGCATAGAGCCAAAGACTCAGGAGGAGTGCTGTGCAATGCTGTCTGGCCTGGAGAGGGTGCGCAAAGCACAACCAGCAGGCTGAGGAACCACTGGCAGGCAGTTAATGGCTGCCCAGGGAGAGGGAGTCATTTTCTTTAAGGTATCCACTGGTAAGTTGCCCATGTCCCATGTTTATTTAAACACACACCCATGCTCATTCAAGCAACCCTAATCAAACTCAGCAGGCCACAGAAAGAGACATAAACATAAAAGGGGGTGTTGGGAAGAGGCACAGAGAGTTCAAGAGGAGTAAGAAAGGATAGTAGGGATGGGTATACTAAAAATACATTTGTATCATGTACAAATTGTCAAAGATAAATTACATTTTGCAAACCCATGTTTTCCAGACATTCAGTAAACATTTTCTCACAAATGCAATAAAGCTGATGCTATAAAGAGAAAAAAACTAGGGCTGGAGAGATGGCTCAGAGGTTAAGAGCAGTGACTGCTCTTCCAGGGGACCTGAGTTCAAATCCCAGCAATCACATGGTGGCTCACAACCATCTGTAATGGGATCTTAGGCCCTCTTCTGATGTGTCTGAAGACAGCTACAGTGTACTTACATATAATAAATAAATAAATTTTTTTAAAAAGTTTTCCTTTAAAAAAAAGAGAAACTATTTGCCGCTAATGACAAAATTCATACTTTAAACTGAAAAAACTCAAAATTTTTATCTACCACTGCCAACCTGACAGCTACCCAACACTTAAAAGGTTTCCTAAGTGGTTGATGTTATTAATATGATTTTTTTATTGTACACTAAATTTGGAAAGTCATATGCCTGTACCTCTCATACAGAGGACAATTCTAAGATGAAAATAACATTACCAACATTAAATTTCCTGCAAGGTCTCTACCTAAGAAATAACCCCAACGTGAACTTTAGCCCAATAGAGAAAGCAGAGAGGTTAGTTACTTCTACCGGTTTCTGAGTTAGCAGCGGCTATCCTAGCTTTGACTTTTCAGCCTATATCTCCCTGCAGGGTTGCAGGATGACTGGTGTTTGGAACACTCACTGCTCAGGCACTGTGTAGAAAGAATACCAAGAGTGCTTCTCACCACAGCAGCTCTCACTGCTCACATGCAGTAATTAGTTAAGACAGAGAGTCTGTCTATCACACAGAATCAGTGTGCTAACGAGAAAGAAATCCTGTAAATAACTTTTCTCCCAACTTACCAAAATACATTTTAAAACAATTTTTAAAATGTAACTTTAAGGATTTTTATCTCTTTACCATTAAGTGAGAAAGTAACTTATTCAGAAAACAAATCTGCCCTAATCATTTGAATCAACTGTATTCTATCTACTTGAATCACTATTACATAAATAACTCACTGAGTTGTGGAATATCCAGCAAAAACTAAAATATGATCAAAATAACTAGCTGTGTGACATCAGGTCTTGAATGGAACTCCTTTCATGCTCCTGTGCTGACAGCATTGCCTACTACTGTAACCGTCACCTACATCACTACAGTCTTCCAACTCGTTTTCCTACTTCCATTTTTACTCCCCTTCTGTAAAGATAAAAGCCAGAACTGTTGCAATATAAGTCATGTCCAATTATGGTTTCCCACTTTATGCCAACTTAAAACTAACTAACTCACTCTCTCTCTCTCTCTCTCTCTCTCTCTCTCTCTCTCTCTCTCTCTCTCTCTCT
>NC_034602.1:93764875-93773293 GCF_900095145.1 Mus pahari | reverse complement strand
CTCTCTCGTGTACCAGCGGCCAGCCTCTCACATCTCTCTCTCTCTCTCTCTCTCTCTCTCTCTCTCTCTCTCTCATGTGTGTACACCAGAGGACAACAAGTGTTTGAAGTGTTTGGCTCTAACTGTCTGCTTCACTCCCTTGAGATGGCCTCTTGCTGAGCCTTGGAGCCAGTGAGCACAGCAAGTGTCACACTGCAAGTCTCTACTGCTGACGTGGGTGATGGGGATTCACACTCAGGTCCTCATGCCTGCATTGCTAACCAGAAGCAACTCCACCACGCCACCTCCCTCCTTATCACACACCTGCCAAGGAACACTGCAATGTCCATAAACATTTCTAGTTCTCACATCTAGACATGTAAGTACTACTGACATCTACCATATAGGAACCAACATTCTGCAGTGATTGCACAAAATGGGGATGCACACGTTAGCCTATAAAATACTAGCTAATCCAAAATGTCAACAGTGCCCAGGTTGAGAAACCATATATGCTCTGCCCTCTCACCTCTTAACCCTAAGGACTACCTCACACCCTCATTTGCTCCACTCTACTTACAAAGGCTCCTTGCTGTTTCCAGAGCACAGCAGGTATATACCCATGTTTCCACTTACTGCTCCTTCTACCAAAAATGCTTCCCCCTTCCATCTGTGGTGCTCACTACCACACCTCTTCTAAGACTTTGTTTTCTGTTGGTTCTTATATATAAGCAGATTGCCTTTGACTTTTCAATGCCTTTTTGCTATACCCCGCCTCTCTAGCCTTGTCTTCAAACTGCTCAGCAAAAAGTCTGCTCTGGTCAAACCAGTCTTCTTCCTCTTTGAAGTTCGTCCTACCTTTGTTCTTGCATTTCCCTCTACCAAGAATGTTCTTGCTTTTCCATCTGCTATTTACATAAGAAGGGATGAAATAAGGAAACATGGAGGATGAAAAATAAAAACCCTTCTAAAACCTGCTGTGGAGAAAATCTGTACCACAGCCTTCCTTCTGTTTTACCTCAGTGGAAAGATAGAAAACCCAAGGCCACAGATATACTATTGGCTTCATTTGGAACCAACACAGCTTCAGTTAGCACTGCCTAAAGTCTGGTATAGTCTTGGTTCAGACTGCCTCAGAGTTTGCATCCCCACCTCCTCCAAGTCTCTGTTCAAATGTCATCTTTTTCTTGAGCTTTTCTCTCAAAATTTTTATCTTCTAACATACATTATTTTTAAAACTATATTCTGTGTGTATTAACTCCTTTAGACTGGAAATTAGTTCCACAAAGGCAGAATTATCTGTCTGTTCTGTTCACAGGTAAAGTCCAAGGTCTCAGAACATTCCCTGGATACACAGCAAGTACTAAAAAGGTATTGCTAAATGAAGTGAAACCAAACCCGTGAAATTAAGTTTCTTATTTATAAAATGCAAACAACTAAGATCTCCAAGTATATCCAAGTAGGGGACATTAGCCAGAGGTCAATATTCAGAGGACTCTGCCCACAGTTAGGGACCCTTTGCCTAAAATTAAGCACCAAGAGGTCTAGGCTAGATAGCCTGAACAATACTCATGTGACAATGTCTCTAAGGAATTATGACAATATCTTCAGAGGTGAATCATTACTGGAGTTACATTAGAAAAATAGATAAGATGCAATATTAGGGAGCTTTTAATGTTAGTAACGAAATAAACTTGACCTATGTAATTTTGAAGTCCAAGGACTACCTATAGAAATCACCTCTAATTCTCCAGCAAAGCTTTCTATCATTTCAGAAACCCACTAACTAAACTTACCTTAAAATCTTGGGCTCATTTTTATTTAACTGTTTTCTACTCATTATTAATAGCTTCTACATTCTGTTAGTTTCTTATAGGAGACATCTTAACATTTTTTAAAATGAGTATCATCATTTCCCTACTTACAAATGTATTAAAATTTTCTTTAGCCAATTTTCCATCCTCTAATCTGGCCTAAGGTTGACACAAAATTAAACTTGGTTAATCATACTACATCACTGTCTTTAAAAGATTCTTCAGCACTCTTTAAATACATATTACTTTCTAAATGACAATAGCCCTTCCCAAATCTGAAGTATCTCTTGATTTTTAGAGATGCTAAAAATTAACTACTTCTATAAGAATGGGTACATAATACTTTCTAAATGACAATAGCCCTTCCCAAATCTGAAGTATCTCTTAATTTTTAGAGATGCTAAAAATTAACTACTTCCATAAGAATGGGTCCAGAAAGACAGCTCAGCAGGTCAGAGCTGAGTACCTGCTGTTCTCACAGAGGACCCAGGCTTGGATCCCAGCACCATGTCAAGCTACACAACCATGTGTCACCCCAGTTCCAGGGGATCCAACACCTTCTTCTGGAGTGCAACAGCACTGCACATACATGGTACACACACAGAAAAGCACGCACACACACACACACACACACACACACAAACACAAACATTGTTAATGACACAGACTTTAGTAGTGCATTTGCTTTGGTTTCATGAATATGTATTTGATACAACAGCCGGATTTTGCATTGTCTGGTAGTCAAACATATTTACCACTCCCTCATGTCTTTCATATAATGTTTTGTTTTTTTAACCTCCAAATTATTCTGTGCTTCCTTTTTCTGTTATCATCTTAGGCCTTAACACTAATAACTATCAAAACAATATGCATGGTATTCTGCATATCTCTTACAACTACTACTAATCACAAGCCAACATCAGGCTTTTGTTAACAAGTATCCAGGGCTCTTTATGTTTTCCTTTGGTGGTCAGAGAAAAATGGCCTCAAAAACAAATCCAACACGTTTTACAACAAAAGTTGCATAGAACCAAGATAAAAATCTACTTAAATCTATGTAACTGAACAAAATTCAGCCAGTTTCATGAAAATCAATCACTGAGAAAGTGGTAACAAATAAAAGAATTCTAAATAAAGTAAAACAGATACGAAGTCCAAGTAATCTAACTTCTTGTTCTGACCCCAAGTTCAAATACTATACACAGAACTGGAGATATCACTGTGGCAGAATAATTGGATGGATTTTATGAGATTTCTAGCAAGTGTACATGCACACTTTTACACACACCAGAAAAACACACACAATATATAGTATGACATTAACACTGAGATTTATAAATCAAGAGTGAAAAGAATATCTGAAACAAAGTGGGCAGGCTTCCTGCATTAATACTTGTGTTTCTATGGATATGAAGAGAAAAGCCAAACTATATTCCCTCAGAAAGTAAAAAGGAAATGCAAGAGGACACTCACCGTTAAAGTCCTGGTAAGCACCCCTGCAAGTAGAGTGCACGTAATCTACGAAGATACATAAACAACAAGGAGTTAGTGTGGTGTGAGCAAAAGCCCAGAGTTACATTCATTCTCATCTACTCAGGCATTAAATTAATTACCAAAAAAACTGGGGTACAAATAATTACAAACATCCACTTGGGGAGGCACATCACTCCTTCACTGCCTAGTGGCAATGTAAAAACTAGTTTATGTCCATATTTGTAACTGCCAAAAGAGGAGACCCAGTATTAATTTAACTTACATAAAGCAAAGGTAAAACAAATTTGCGAAAAGGGTGATGGATGTGAAACTTGATCCTACGGAATACAAATGTTCCAAGGTCAGTATTTATTTTATCACTTCATCTGTTCTCTCTAAATACTTTAGACGCCTGTCTAAAAAACACATATGCATATATGTATGAGTGTGTGGGCTGTATCCATCCAGGCATAATGTTAAAGCCTTTATTTAACTCTACAAATAAAGACTGGAAGAACGGAAATGAATACGGAGCTTCTAGATATAACCAAACCCTGGTACATGACAGGATCAGATTCAGATACACTCAAATCTACAGCCCAACTGCAGCATTGGGGACTAAGGATGGGGAAAAGGATGGGCTATTAAGAGATGATTTATCACTAACATTGTTCATTATTTTTATTATAATTATAATGAAAGCAAATACTCCAAATTTGACCGCTGTTTTTCAATCCTCTAGAGAAAATGGATTACCTTACTGACTGACTCCTCCCACTCTGCACACACTACAAGGTTAACTTCTGGCACACCACATAGGTTGGTAGTGTCATCAAACTTTGGTCTAAACATACTTTTTCTTTTCAATGTCAATTCTGACTATTGTACAAAGTTGCAGTTTAGAGTCACCTATATCAGAATGAGTCACAGTCCAACCCCAAAGCACAAGCAGGACAATGCTATTCTGAAGAGCTGAACTATATTTCAAAGCAACTGAAAAGCACTCCGAAAAGGGTGATTCTTTTTCCTATATTTACACTTGACAGCCTCAACTTCTTGTGGCAAATCAAAAATCAAAAGCTCATGCAATACGACCTACGCTAAAAAAGCACACCTTATTCAATGTCAAAGACCATTTCTGGTGGAGGCAGAGGCTTCCTTCACAAGAAATGAACCGGTTCTATTTAGAAATAGCTAGTTCCTCGAGATTACACCCAGTTTAATCCTACAAACTGTCCCTCGGCTCCCTAACACTGTCACTACTATAGATCACTTTATCTTGACACTGATTCCTATAAAAGTTGAGCAAGGTTTGAAGATGCCAAATTAACTGTACTTTATTGCCAGGGAAAGCTGAAAAGCAACGTTACAATTCGGTTTATTTCATCAGCAAGTCCAACACGGGCTGCTGTGCACCGATCTAGCTGAACGTGAAGGGCATCTGGGGCTTGCTGTGCCAGAATTCTAACTTTGGTAGCATTCATACACAAGCCCCACCACCACCACCCCTAAAATAATAATAATAATAATAATAATAATAATAATAATAATAATAATGAACTGGGTCACGGGACTGTTTCAGACGCGGTATTCACTAGCAGGTAACCCGGGTGAGATATTAAACAGCTCGGTCTGCTACGTTGCAGATTCTGCTTTTGGGGGAACCGAAGCCCACCTCGATGGAACGCCTAGAGACGCCCTTTATACTCGTCTCTCACGGAGACGCATCGCACGAGCCCGAGGCAGCCTGAGTCGAGCGAGATTCCAGAGCCCGGGGCGACGCGGTGAGGGCCGGCTCCACCCGCCACCGGGTCGCTGCCCCGAGGGCCCCGTGGGCCCCGTGGGCCCGGTCGCCGCTCGGCGAGGCCAGGAACTTGCAGGCGGCCGCGGGCGAGGCCCCGAGGCTCGCAGCGAGGCCGACCCCCCTAGACAGCAGGGCCTCGGGCCGACCGCACCCCCGCGTGCGGCTCCGGGACCACAGGGCTCCGGGCCGGGCCCGCGGTCGCTGCGCGGCCCACAGAACAAAGCCACACGGCCATCTTGAGGCGGTAAACAGACCCCCGGCGCAGGCCGCCCGCCGCCCGCCCGCCCGCCCGCCCGCCGCGGCGGCCCGCCCCGCGCGCCGCTCACCGTCCTCGAAGTCCATGCTCGACGCCGCGGGGCTGACGGTCTCGGCGCTGCGCTCGCTGTGGCCCGCGGCAAGCGCCCGCGACACGGCAGGGTCCACACGACCGGCCCGCGCCACCGACAGCGGCGCTACTGGCTGGGAAGCCGCAGGCCACAGCGAGGCTGGGGGCGGGGTCGGGCGGGCCTGCCAGTCGTCGCAGCACCGCCTCCGATTGGCCGACGCGGGGCGGTGGGCGGGTCTGGCGAGGGGGGCGGGAAGCCAGGCGGCTGTCAGGCTCCCTCCCGGGTCCTGACCCTGGGGAGCGCGGGGGACGGAAGGTGAAACGGGAGTGCGGAAGGCTGGAGAGGGATGTTCTGGAAGGACTCCGGGTGGCCGGCCATGTTGGAGCCTGGCAAGAGCAACGGGGTCCAGGAGGGTGTGCCTTTCCCTTGCAGAAACTCATTAAATGACATGGCGACCTTTGGCTACTGTTGGCTGGAGGAGTGAGGAGGAGAGATTTTTCACTACTTATGGAGTTCCTTCCTCTGACAACACAGAAGTGTGGGGCGCGCACAGGAACCCTGATTGCCAAATAGGACAGGATCATAAGACTATCCCAAGACAGGCTGCTAGCCACTGCTGGGGTTGAAGGTGTAAAGCAACTGTGAAAGTTCACAGATGGGAAAGATTTAGCAGGAAGAAAGTAGCCCACCGATCGAAGGGGAGAGAGAGGGAGTATTCCACTTTAAAAATTGTGTTGGAGCAGATGCAAAGGTATTCACTCGGAAACACGATGGGAAGACTATTTTGGACTTGCACCACAGTTTTAAATAACTTAATTCTCTTTCTGCTCTCACAGAGCAAATGGCAGTAACAACAAACTGGTTACCTAGCTAGGAAGCC
The DNA here is from genome assembly GCF_900095145.1 of Mus pahari. NCBI lineage: Eukaryota > Metazoa > Chordata > Mammalia > Rodentia > Muridae > Mus > Mus pahari. The sequence goes on along the minus strand of NC_034602.1, from coordinate 93,767,017 downwards.
AGACATCAATCCTTTGCACGCTTTTCGGGGTTCCACCAATTTGCTAAACTCAGTTCCGAGGAAGCCGGAAATAAAACTGGAAGCACAGCGAGGTGTACCACAGTAGCCCCAAATCTGGGCACGGCCTTGTGTCGTCCTCTCATCTCTTCCTCCTCCACCCTCCCTGACTCATCCTGTTCTCCACCCTTTCCCCAATCCCTTCTCTTCTCCCCTCCCACACATGTTTTCTGTTCACCTGGGCTGAACGTGTTGAAAACCGAACTCACAATTTCCTTCTCAGACCTGCTTATCCTCGTGTATTCTTCCGGCTGTTCACGGTGCGGTGAGCAAACCGCCCACTAATCCCAGCCAGAAGGCTGACACGGTCCACTCGAGACTCGCTCGCCGCTCCTCCAGCCTCCCACTTCCAATCCACACACTGAAGCCTTGTATCAGCTCATCCCTCCTAAGATATCCTAGGTCCGCCCCACCCTTCCCATTTGCAGGACCACTACCTGAGTTAGGACACTCACTGTCTCCCTGCAAACCTCTTGCTTTACAGGGCTGGAGAGATGGCTCAGTGGTTAAGAGCACTGACTGCTCTTCTATAGAGGTTCAATCCCCAGCAACCACATAGAGGCTCACAGCCATCTGTAATGGGATCCGATGCCAACTGGCCATGCCATTCCCACATTGAAGGCTCTGAGTAGATCTGTCAGAGCTGCCTAACAGAACACAAACAAAAGGTAGAGACACTGCCTGACCCTTGCCCTCTCCCTGTATTCTTCCTCTCACGCTCTCAGTCTCTGTCTCTCTCTCTTCTTTATAAACACTTTTTTAAAATTATGTGTAACTTTAATTTTTGTAAAACCTATTTTTACTGATGGTTCTTAAATACTTTAACACGCTCCCCCTTCTAGCCCACCACCCACCAGAGGTAGTGGGAAAGAAAGAATAAGGGGGAAGTGGACCTGTTTAGAAAGGTTCTTTGGAGCAACTCCTGCCTGTGCTGTCTGGAAATAGGCAGTTCAGTTCACAGGTCAGCAACGGCAGCTTGACCCACTGGCAAACACTTCACAAATACACCAGGTAGGTGTCCTTTCAGGAGCGTGCGTTAACAGACGATCCTTTCACCTGTGTCTGCTTCAGCCAAATGTTCCTTCATGAGTCTGTCTTAGCCTTTCACCTGTGTCCACTCAGCTAAACACACCTTCACAGGTTTGCCCCACCAAAACACCATCCAACCGGCTTTCCAAAGAACCCTTTAGTTTCCACTTCAATTATGAATATGCATTGTCTGTGTGTGGGTATGTGCACAATCGCAGGTGCCTGTGGAGGCCAGAAGAGGGCATCAGAGCCTCTGCAGCTAAAATTACAGGGGGCTGTAATTTCCTGGACATGGGTGTTAGAAACAGAACTCAGCTTCTCTGAAAGAGCAGGAAGCACTCTTAAACACGGAGCTACTTCTCCAGCCCACCCTCCCCATCTGAGTTATCAGTTTCAGACTCCTAGTTCTCCAAACAGCCCTGTGCTTTGACGTGACCTTTGTATGAGCCCCTGAACATCTGCAACCTGATGCACCCTCCAAACATAACCCAGATTTACACGTGTGTGTGTGTGTGTGTGTGTGTGTGTGTGTGTATAAAACATTCTCAGGTCACATTCCCGTGTTCTAAACTTGCACTTCTCAGGTATGTCTACCTTTGAACGTGATTCAAAGACTTATTAAAACAGGCTCACAGACGGTCACGCTAGTTGGAGGCCAAGAATGTCCGCCCTTACAAACCTTCGGGGGCAGCTGCTGCTGCTGCTAAGACACACCCTAAGGATCGAGGCCTGGGAGCGCTTTCTCACCCACAAACTTGGCTTCGAGCCCTCTTCATTCAAAGCTCTTTGCCATCCTAAGGTCTTCTTTGTCCCCCTTGCTGTCAAGAGCATTTGTTTACCAAGTCAAACTCTTCCTAGTGGGTTTTAATGCTTTGCTTGTTATCATTTTTCTCCCAGTTTACCTCTGGCAAAGGAATGATTTTGTAACCTGAGGTCCTAAGACCTTACCATGGCTGAAAGGGAATAAACTATAGAATCACTATATTTCCTTTTCCTCTCCCTCTCCCTTTCCCTCTCCCTCTCCCCTTCCCCTCCCCCTTCCCCTCTCCCTCCTCT
>NC_034602.1:93761467-93764811 GCF_900095145.1 Mus pahari | reverse complement strand
CGTGTGTGTGTGTGTGTGTGTGTGTGTGTGTGTGTGTGAGAGAGAGAGAGAGAGACTACATTTCCCCCACACACCTTGCCTTCCCTCCCCTGGAAGAAAAAATGTTGCTGCAAGTTGCTGCTAACTCAGAAGACACCTAGTCTCAAAGATGTACTGGGAGCCAGCACACAGACACACAGACACACACACACACACACACCTCTTCCCCTCCCTTCCCCCTTCCCAAACAGGAAGCGTTTTTTTAGGAAGTTGGCCTACAGAGCCACCCTGTGTCTCAGTTACCTTTCTATTGCCGTGAAGAGGCGCCATGACCATGGCGACTTATTTTTAAAAGGACTTAATTGAGGGCTGACCACAGGTTCAGAAGGTAGGTCCACAGCCATCACGGTGGGAGCCTGGCAGCAGGCAGGGAGGTCTGTCACTGGAGGAGTAGCTGGGGACTTACATCTGATCCGTAAGCAGGAGGCCGAGAGAATGTGCCTGTCCTGAGCTTGAGGAACCTCAAAGCCCGGGCCCACACCTCCTCTAACAAGGCCACATCTCATAATCCTTCCTAAACAGCCCCACTGGGAACCAAACACGAGCTACGGGCTGCAAAGTAAGTCATCAGCCCGCCTCACATTAATTTACTCAACAAACTCCGAGTACCAGGCATCAACATGTCATTTATCACTGGCCTCTCAGACCCCAGCTAGGCTCATCTTTGTCACGCTCAGCTTCATACCCTGAGGGTCCAACCCTCTGTATATAAAGCCATGTGTTATTTCATCTTCTGTATTTCTTACAGCAGACAACAGGTTAATGAATCACCCGCCAACACGTCTATTAAAAGAGATACGAGGGCTGGACGTTTTGGGGGGGGCGGGATCGGAGGATGCAGGGACTGAAGTCAGGCACAGGGTACAGGGACAAGAAGGAAAGGGGGGGGGTTATACCTAGGACGTGTTCTTAAGAGATGGTACAGGTACAGGAGTTACATTATAGATTTGTCAGAGAAGCTACGACCTTGAACCCAAGAAGAGTTAGGTGTCTGAACTCACTAATGACCCAGAGTCTTCTGTTCCTCGGCCCCTAACCCTCCCCTCCACACCATCAGCATGGGATATCTGCCACGCCCACAAACAAACCCGCACTTTCACAGGACCACAATGTCGATTGTCTTTTCTGCGCTTCCTCTCTTCCGGCTCTGCTCTTCAAGTTCGCCATGAATGTCACCTCTTCCTGAGCATCTAAGGTCTTCCTCTGAACCCCATCGTACGCAAACACATCCGCAGTTTCACGGCAGGACTTTCGTCACCACTTATGAATGAGTTTACTATAGTTTTGCCTGACACCTTGTTCATTCTTTTCTTTTCTTAGATTGCTGTGAATGATGGTTTTTATATGCGCGGCCCAGGGAGTGGCACTGTTAGGAGGTGTGGCCTCGTTGGAGTGGGTGTGTCACTGCGGGTGTGAGCTTTAAGACCCTCATCCTAGCTGCCTGGAAGTCAGTCTTCTGCTAGCAGCCCTCAGATGAAGATGTAGAACTCCTCTCAGCTCCTCCTGCACCATGCCTGCCTGGATGCTGCCATGCTCCTGCCTTCATGATAATGGACTGAATCTCTGAACCTGTAAGCCAGCCCCAATTACATGTTGTCCTTATAAGACTTACATTGGTCATGGTGTCTGTTCACAGCAGTAAAGCCCTAACTAAGACAATTGCCTAGCTGTCACTGTGAACGCTGAGGGGGAAGGAACATTCACCAGGAGCATTAGCTGCCTACAAAGAATGGAGGGCATGGCCTCCCCAAAACTAGTGTTGCAGACAGTTGCTGTTAGGAATGAGACCTGGGGCCTTTGGAAGAGCAGTAAGCACTCTTAGCTGCTGACTCACCTCTCCAGCCAAAGTGGAAGGCCCTTTATACCTAGGACTCACTTGAAGTTTCTCCCTGGTTCTAATTCCGGACTTTAAAAGAACGAAGGCATCTTCCTATCGCTGAAAGGAATAATAGTAAAATAATAATTTTTGTTACAACCTGAGTGCTAGTGAGTACTCGAAGTACTTTGCATATGTTATCTACGTGGGATATGTGTCCTTCCATCACCCCAGTTTGTGAATGAGGTAACCCTACTTGTACAGGATCCCAGCTAACAAAGCATAGAGTCAGACTGTCAGCCTGGCCGTAGAGCCCAAGCCTGTGTGTCTAGCATTGTAAAGTGCCTACTGTGCACCACTGAACTTGCTGTCTTATGCCAGGAAGTTTTTAATAAACCTTTCCAATTGAAATACAATTGCATCCTCTCCCCATTTCTTTTTGTCTCTCCAACCCCTCCCATGTACTGCTGGCTCCCTGCTGCCTCTGGACATCACGACCTCCTCCCTGGGGAGGCTGATTTCCCTGACTCTCAGCATCCCTCGGCTGCTGCAGTTCCTCGTCTGTGGATGGGGCCCCCATGACGACATGTCTGTTGGCCTTCTACTTCGTCAGGTCTTGTTGAGGTACCGTGGGTGGGTGAAGCTTCCCCACCACTCCCAGGAGACACGACCTTACAGCAGCTCTCCTGCCACTCCCAGGAGACACGACCTTACAGCAGCTCTCCTGGTCCTCTGGCTCTCACAGTCCTTCTATGCTCACCTTCTAAAATGCCCCCTGAGCTTTAGGTACAGGAGTTACATTATAGATTTGTCAGTGGAGTTGGAAACCCCACAACCGAGTGTCCTCTGCATTTGACCCTCTGTGTGTTTCTGAACTGATCTTCGGTGGCAAAGCAAGCATCTTTGACATAGGGTGTAGTGCCAAGGAAGTGTTTGATCCTCCAAAAGAACAGACAGGAGCAGATCTGATGCAACTCACAGCAGGGTCTTTATTCTACTCAAGCTAGCTCTGGCTCTCCCACAATGCACCACCACCACGCAGGATGGTTTTGGTGAAAGGGGAACCTCGAATATCTATGGGGCAAGGCTTTATTAGTAAGCAGCAAGCCAGAGAGGATGGGGGAGGAGCGGTAAGTGTGTAAGCATTTAACATAATTGCCTGGTGCTGGGAGTCACATCATAAACTTAGTTCCTGCTTCTCTCTGCATTTGGTGGATTTTAGCCTGGCTTGTAACCTAGGGGTGCAGGTTTGTGGGGGGATAACCTAGTTGGGGAAGACACTGGTCTTGTTGGGAATTAACCTAGAGACTGGAGCTTGGCTTGGGTTTTCTTGGGGGACAACTTGGAATCTAGTGCTAGGCACCAGTCTGTTATTTTACTTGAGTTCAAACTTAGGTCAGTTTCTCTAAAACAGAGTCTGAACTTAAAAGATTTGGCCTCGGGCCGGGCGTGGTGGCACACGCCTTTAATCCCAGCACTTGGGAGGCAG
>NC_034602.1:93712428-93761359 GCF_900095145.1 Mus pahari | reverse complement strand
AGCCAGGGCTATCCAGAGAAACCCTGTCTCAAAAGTGTACTTAAATAAAATAAAAAAAAAAAAAAAAAAAAAAAAAAAAAAAATGGTGGTGGTAATGGTCTCCTCTAAGATCCATGACCTCACTAGCCCCAGGTGGTTGGTGAGGTCTCTCCCACACCTACCACGTGGTTTCCCTCCTACTGAGCGGACCAATTACACTGAAGAGTCCAAATAGACCGGCGGTGGTTACTGCCAAGATACGAGAGCCACTATTGCAGCCTCAAGGTTGCCTGGCCATCGCTGTAGTCGTCAGTGTTGCAGCTGGGCAGGGGTATTGGTGGCTTCCCTCCCTTGAAAATGTGCCTAACAGGGCTGGTGAGATGGCTCAGCAGTTAAGAGCAGTGACTGCTTTTCCAGAGGTCCTGAGTTCAATTCCCAGCAACCACATGGTGGCTCACAACCATCTATAGTGGGATTCGATGCCCTCTTCTGGTGTGTCGAAAGACAGCTACAGTGTAATTTTAAAAAGAAAAGAAAAGAAAAGAAAGAAAGAAAATGTGCACAGCAAAGATGGCCTCAAATTGGGATCTGTACCTTGGGAACAGATTTTATATATACTGCACTTTTCTGGGAAATATCATTTGTTTTTCTCTAGGGGATCAGCTAAAACTTTATAATCTGATCATAGATTTGTTAAAGTTAAGTCATAAAAACCCCAGAGAGTGGGAGAGGTTCCGAGATAACTCTTTGTCGAGAATGCCCTCATTCTTGTCTTCCTACTATGTGATGGCCCACCATAGACTTTTACCAGGTAAATTGGGAGCAAATTAGCTACGACGCCTGTCACCTCCAGTGATTGTGAGAATAGACAAGGCTCAGGGCTGGATACGGTTTTACAGTTGAGAGCGCCTGCTGTATAATCGTAAGGACAAGAGTTCAGATCCCAGGGCCCAGATCAAAATTCGAGCAAACCACTCCAGCTCTGAGGGGTCTGAATGTCCCCTTCTGGCCTCTTCTCATACACACAAACACACACTAAGTAAGCAAATAAGTAAAATTTGAAAACTAAGGAATAGACGAGGCTCTCCAACTAATCAATTTATTTGCTGAGCTATCCAACTCTTGTTGAGTAGGTCACCCCCTTGCTGTGGCTGTGTTACTGAGACCCTTGGAAGTGAAAATTGCTGCCTGCTGTCTCCAGCACCACAGCGATACATTCGGCTTCTTGAGCGGTCATTTAATATGTTTGTTGAATGAATAGGAAAGGGACCCAGGATCAGTTGCTATATCCATACAGTCATCATTATACATTCAGGCCACACTTAGAAATATAAGTACAGGCACAGCACCTAATAGAACTTTCCTACAAGGAACAGGAAAAGGCACTACCCTGGAATGGCCAGCAGATGGCACCACACACCAGATGTCGTGAAGGTTGGCTCTGTTTTGGAGCACAGGTTCCTGCAAATCAGAGGAAAGTTAAAAGAACACCCACCAAGGTAAAGAATGGCCCAGTAGGGTTGTGTTCCTACATGGCAGTTTTTCTCTTCAGAGGGGCTTCGTTCCCACAACAGCCTTTCTCTTTGGGACATAAAGGTTCCTGATGCTTCATTTCATCAGATGCTATTTTTTTAGAGCTTATTAAGAAAAGACTGCAATACTACAAACTATATTAAAGTGATTAAGTTTGAAGTTTAGGATATGAAACTGCACACGGGGTTTCATAATTACTTGTTAACAAAACATTAGATAGCCCAAAGCACAGAACAAGAGAGAAGGATCCAGTGCATGGCTAATGGTCCCTCTTTTACTGGCTTTTCATATGCTCGTGCACACTGCACACACTTACTGTACACTAAGACAGAGTATACACGCGTTTGACACGGCATGCAGTGTTTACACATACCAGCATGTGTCTCTAGAAATGCAATGGCAGGAGGCTCTTGGCTGGTTATGTAGTCAGAGCTGCTCTGGATGCTCCTAGCACATTTTTAGAAGTGTCAGTACTCACTGTCTCTCCAGGGACTCTGGCCTGGTGATAAACCTAAAACTGTCACCAGTATTTAACTGTTGAAAGAAATGTTATTTTGTGTTTCAGTAGCTTGTACTTGAGAAAATGCCAAGTCTGGAAAAAGGAAACTTTGTAGAGATTGACTAAGCACACGTGACCCACTGGGTTAGTGTTGACAAACTACAGCAAGCCCAGGAGTCAAGACTGGTACAAACACGTGCCTCCAGCAGCTCTGAAGACTGGCTCTGTGCCACTATTTTTTTCTAACTGCCCTGAAGCCCTTGGGACGTAATTAGCAATGATAGTAAAGGGCTTTTAAACGTGAAATATGTTGTGTAAATGCTAAGCCCAGGAAACACAAAGGATTTGCATTTCTTGGCCATATTTCTCAACCAAAGACAATTTGATGGGTCTTATAGTCAGTTTCTCTTTTGCAACCTAAATCTCTCCAACCTTTCATCTGAGGAGAACAAAAGGAGGGATTTTTAATGGGCTTCCTACAAATCAAAGACCTAAATTGCCCCTTTCATGACTTCAGGAGTGGCCGTTCCTGCTTCAACGAAAATGCGAAATGCGGGGTTTTACTGTGGGTTTTTTTGAATGAAGTCTGGGCAGTCCTCTGACTGCTTGGAGGCAGGTGTTGGCCAGAAGAGGATCAAACTAGGTGCCCCAGGAGAAAACCAGATACCAATCTACAGTACTTTTTGTTGTTTTGCTTTTGGTTTTGAGATTTTTTTTTTATCTGTAATTTAAAAAATACTATCATCATAGTCTCTGTATCAAGGCCCATAGCAATAGTAGCAGGGTCTTCTTTCTTTCTTTCTTTTCTGAGACAGGCTTTTTCTGTATAGCTGTGACTGTCCTGAAATTCACTCTGTAAACCAGGCTGGCCTTAAACTCAGAGATCCACCTGCCTGAGCCTCCTGAGTGCTGGGATCAAAGGTATGTGTCACCACGCCAGGAGTAGGTTTCTTTTTTGTTTGTTTGGGTTTTGTTGTTGTTGTTCGAGACAGAGTTTCTCTGTGTAGCCCTGGATGTCCTGGAACTCACTCTGTAGATCAGGCTGGCCTCTAACTCAGAAATCTGCCTGCCTCTGCCTCCTGAGTGCTGGGATTAAAGGCGTGCGCCGCCACTGGCCGTCAGGTTTCTTTTTAAAGCTTAGTATTAAATATTAAATGCCTTCCCCACTTTAATTTTTATAAATACTTTGTCAAGGTAAAACTGTTGTTAAACTCAAGTTACTTGAAGCTGGGACATGCTTCCATGATTAGCTGGGGGAGGTCAAGGCAGCAGCTTGGCTAGTCCTGCCCTAGGCCCGAGAAAAATGAAAACAGATTAGCATTGTTTTCAAAAAGTGTATCATAAAAATGAGTGGCCTGTTATCAGCCAGCTTACAAATAGAGATGGACATTTCAGGAAAAAACAAACAAACAAACAAACATAATTTCTGAAGAATCCCAATTCGTAATTTCCCCCCCGAAATGGCTGGAGGAACAGGTGGAATCCCAACATGAGCTTAAAATCCAGCAGGGATGGCCCCCAGCCCGGGAATGGAAACCGGAAGTTTATTGCTGGGTGGCTGCGCAGGTGCACAGAAGCTTGACCACAACTCAGTTTTCTAAGAGGACGGTTCTTCTAGAATTCTTACTCTTGCTTCAGCAAAGAAGTTAGTTTTAAAGGCACTTGGGAAATTCCTCTCCACCCCCTCCGATGGGAGCGCTTAGAGAGAGGGATTGGGTAGAGCCGCCTTCGAAGCCATAGTGGGATTCCTGACAGTTGCAGACTCCATGGAATTGGGCAAAAGCCGCTGCCACCACCCGGACAAGGAAAATCTGAGGAGACTGGAACCATATGTCAAAGTTTCCAGGAAAGAAGCACTCGGGAACCTGAGCAACATGAAGGCCGGCTTCAGGCTCTGTACCGCAGCTAGATGAGGAAACGCTCGCCCATCTGACCCACCCTGGTGGGTGGTGGCCTCGACAAGGTCCTCGGCGGTAGTAATGTACGTGGCGGGTACCGCACCCCTCAAGCCGAGTCCCAGGCGCACGCCTGCTCTTGTCTGCTAATTCTTAGGAATTAGCACATTTTCCCACAGTGAAGGCGGAAATGCCCAGGAAACGTGATGGAGAGGCAGAGGAGCCGTGGCTGTGGGGAGCAGCAGAATGGGGAGTAGAGCCAGGAGACGAAACTCCTATAACCTGTAGAGCCTGGAATAGTCCAGTTTGGAAGGAGTCGAAGAGACTTTATGGAAGACCCTGGAGGAGCAGAGGCAGAACCCTGCTCCCAGAAAGAACATCTCCCAAATCGCTTTCTCCTGTACGGGAGCCATGAAGTACACATTTGCTCTGGGCATGATCTTGGCTGGCCCTCTTCATCCGTGGCTTTCTTCAACAGATATCCCACATCTTCACACCTGTCCCTTCCCAAAGTCCCTGCTGTAACTTTTGCTTCACTCTCCCAGGTCCAGGTCCAGGTCCAGCCCTTCTAGAGGGGACTCTGTTTTCATATCACCTGACCTCCCTGGCATTCTATCTGGATAGATGTGCCTCTGACCCCATGACTCTTTCATTTTATATGCTACAAAACGGTTGCCATATTGACAATGCTACAAGCTTGACTCAGTCGGGGCCACTTGGACCACGGCTACGAAGCTCCCCTGGATACCTGGATGCTGCCCGTGATGAAATGAATCCTGGAAAGACTTCATACGTTGTACCCTGCACTCTGCTCAGAGCCAGTAAGACTTGGACCAGGGCTCTCGCCATCTTTATACTGACTGTTGATAGTTTATTTTTTTCCCTTCTTGGGTTTGTGGACATCAGTACTTACAGAGGTTTTACATATATGGCTATGCGCATGTGCACACACATACGTTCTTTTTGAAAGACCTGCATTTGCATTTTACACAGACTTCTGTAGATTACACATTAAGAAAAAAATGATCCAGCTGGGCATGGTGGTGCACATCTTTAATCCCAGTTCTGGGAGGCAGAGGCAGGTGGATCTCCAAATTGGAGGTCAGATTGGTCTACCGAGTTAGTTCTAAGCCAGCCAGGGCTACACACAGAGAAACCTTGTTTCAAAAAACTGAAAGGAAAACAAGATGCTTGTGGAAGATGTTTACCATCCTTAGTTGTGGAGATCAAATTAAAGCTATACTAGCATGTTACCATGATGTAATAGGTGACTGGAATTAGACATAGAGACTAGGCGCCACTCTCAGTGCCGACGGCGGGAATATGAGATGATACAACCACTATGAAAAACAATTTGGCATTTACTTACCATGCTGGATAGGGTTTTTGGTTTTTTTTTTGCTTTGTTGGTTTTTGTCAACTCGACACAAGCCGGGGTCATCTGGTAAGAGAAAACTTAAGTTGGGGAAATGCCTCCATTAGATTGGCTGGTAGGTAAGTCTGTGAGATGTGGAAGGGCCCAGCCCCCTGTGGGCGGTGGGTGCCATCTCTCGGCAGGGGGTCCTGGGGTATAGAAGAAAGCAAACCGAGCAAGAAAGGGGACACAAGCCAGCAGTTGGTGTTCCTTCATGTCTTCTGCTTCCATTCCTGCCCTGAGTTCTTGCCACGACATCCCTCAGTAATGAGTGTGACCTGAGCATTGCAAGGAACAGACCCTCTCCTTCCTACATCTTCTTATTTAATATGATTAATGTGATAATGTTTATAATAGCAATTGGAAGTGATCTATGTACTTATGAAATGAATAGATAAGTAAACCGTGGGACATCTATACAACGAAATGCAATAAAAAGAAAACTAATCACTTATAAAGACATCTGCATGACTCAGCCTCAGAAAAGTGCATACTGTATAACTCATGTGTGAAATCCCAGAAAACGTACAGCAGCTTACAGAAACGGAAGCAAAGCACCAGTTGTCTGGGACTGGGTAGAACTGGATGGTAATTGCAAAGGGAAGGGAAGTAAGTTTCCAGGGCGGGACCAGAAGAGAAGCTGTGTGGCAGAAGCTGGGCTTGAGCTCACCAGCTAAGTCAAACAAGCCTAAACCCTCGCTCCTGCCTCAGCGTTGAGCGCTATGATTACAGTGTCATCATCCCCGGCGTTCAGAGACTTGTTAAGTAGGAGAAACTTTCTACAGCTCGACTGAAGTTGAGGTTATGTGGAGTGGATGCGTTTGTCATAATTCATGCTGCATATACTTACAAGTTTTACTTTGTCAAACATGGGATATATTTTCAATAAAGCTGCTTTTTGAAACCAATTTATCCTTTAAAAACTGAACTCATAGAAGTGGTTAAGATAGGGCTGGAGAGATGGCTCAGGGGTTAAGAGCACTGACTGTTCTTCCAGAGGTTCTGAGTTCAATTCCCAGCAACCACATGGTGGCTCACAGCCATCTATAGGGGGATCTGATGCCTGCTTCAGGCAGGCAGATGTGTATGCAGCAGAGCACTCATTCACTTAGATAAATATTTTTTTAAAAATGGTTAAGATGTTATTGTAGGGGCTGAAGAGATAGACTCAGCAGTTAAGACCACTGGCTACTCTTCATGAGGATCCGAGTTCAAGTCTTAGCACCCACATGCAGCTCACAAGTATAACTCCAGTTCTAGGAGAGTCAACACCCTCACCCAGACACACGTGCAGGCAAAACACCAATGCATGTAAAAAGTAAAAATATCTTTTTTTTTAAAAAAAGATGTTGGGGCTGGAGAGAGGGCTCATTGGTTAAGAGCATTTAGTGGTCTTCCAAAGGTCCTGGGTTCAATTCCTAGCAACCACATGGTGGCTCACAACCATCTGTGATGGGATCTGATGCCTTCTTCTGGTGTCTCTGGAGACAGCTACAGTGTACTCATCATATATATAAAATAAATAAAATCTTTTAAAAAAAAAAAAAGATGTCACTGTAGAACTGAATGTAACCACTGAAGGGAGTGAACCAGTATTAACAGATGTTTAGTAAAATCGGTGATTATAAGTTTACACTGTATTTAAAGAGATTGAGGTAGTTCTGTTTTCGATAGGAACGTTTACAGCATTTGAAGTAACAAGGCAGTCATTCAACAGTATGTATGACATTGTTTTCATAACTATATCTTATGTAAATACATAACATAATATTTATTTATTTATTTATTTTGGTTTTTTTGAGACAGGGTTTCTCTGTATAGCCCTGGCTGTCCCAGAACTCACTTTGTAGACCAGGCTGGCCTCGAACTCAGAAATCCGCCTGCCTCTGCCTCCCAAGTTCTGGGATTAAAGCCGTGTACCATCACGGCCAGCAATATACATACATTTATATGCATGAAGCTTTACAAGGAATCACCTACACTCATCTGTAGCACACTTGGTTGGGAGGCTGGCTATAAGGTAAGGGTTTTCTCACTCACCCATTCTTCCATGTTGCTCTTTAACACAAGGAGGTCTGCGTGCAAGGTCAGCAAAAACATCGGTGAAACTTACATTTAGAAAATGCAAAGGGGGCTGGTGAGATGGCTCAGCGGATAAGAGCACCCGACTGCTCTTCCAAAGGTGCAGAGTTCAAATCCCAGCAACCACATGGTGGCTCACAACCTCTTCTGGGGTGTCTGAAGACAGCTACAGTGTACTTACATATAATAAATAACTAAAATCTTTTTAAAAAAAGAAAAAGAAAGAAAAAGAAAAAGCGAAGGGCATAGGAAGACTGTGGCCTGCACCAGCCAACATCCTGAGCCCCAGTCAGTCATTTTGTCCTCTCTGAGCAGGGAAGAGCTGGTGGAGAGGGATCTCTACTCAACTGGATGCCTGGAGCCAAGAACACATTGAGTAGGAACTCCTCCTGCTTAGCTCTCCCACTAACCAGCTCTTTAGAAACACGTGTGATTTAATTGAGAAAGAGGAAACACAGTGACCAAGTCTAGTAAGACGGGAACTCTCCTTGCCTGTTCACTTTTCTCATATAAAAGACCCAGTCAACAGCTTTTTAGTCTGGACAAGAAACAGAACGTTTTAGCTGAGTGTGTGGCTCAGTTGGTCGAGTGCCTGCTTACTATGCAAGAAACATAAAACTGGGTTTGGTGGCCTGCAATCCCAGCCCATGGGATGTAGAGGCAGGAGGATCAGAAGTTCAGGATCATCCTGAGCTACATAGCGAGTGTGATGTCAGCCAGGTCTACATAAAACCCTGTCTGAAAAGCAAACAAATTAAAAATAAAAGCCACCCCCCCCAGCATCTGTTCCTACACCCTTTATGGTGACACACTACACAAGTAACATGATCAAGACCACAGTGGCACGGCACAGCTTCCTCTCCAGACCCCTGGAAAACGTTGAAAAAATGAAGGCTTTAGTTTTGTTTTTGTTTTTGATGTTGTTGTTTGGGGTTTTGGGGTTTTTGTTTTGACAAGGTTTCTCTGTGTAACACCCCTGGTTGTTCCAGAACTTGCTTTGTAGACCAAGCTGGCCTCAAACTCACAGAAATCCTCCTGCCTTTGCCTCCCAAGTGCTGGGACTAAATAAAGGCTTGCAACATCACACTGGGCAAAGGCTTTTTTTTTTTTTTTTTTTTTTTAAGACTATGTGTCATAGGCCTTGAATTTGCTATATAGCCGAGGATGACTTTGAATTTCTGATCCTCCTGCATCCCACGTACTTTGATGATAGAAGCTCATCTCTGTTTTATTCAGTGCTGGATATCCAGCGTTTCTGCACACCACGCTTGCACTGTGCCGCTGAGCTGGACTCCCAGCCTGTGTCCATCGGATACGGGGTGAGGTGTGGTGGGCCTTCTATGGACATTCTGTCAGATTCCAGCAGAATCAAAACTGCATGCTCAGACAAAACGCTCCAGACTCCCCTTGACATAACAGACAATGTCAGGGTAATTCTGAGAATCAAGATTCAGTGCAGCATTGTTCTCAAGGAAGGCTCAGAATCCTGTCATCCTCTCTTGCTTCTTAGCTCTGCAATTAAATATTCTCTTACTGCCTTCTGGAGCTCCCCAAGTCTAGACACTATAATTATCATGGCAATTTCTCTAGTGCCCTAATTAGCCGAGAACTAAAAACCCTTGGAGAAGAAAGCCAGGACCCTCCCCCGCCCCCAGTACTAATATCTGCCGAAGCCCACAAGGAAATTAACCTAGTACAAGGAGGGCGACTCATCCACTTCCTCTTTCCCTATCTCCCCTCAGCTGGCCTTCCTGTATCCTTCGTGAAGGAAGATGTCAAAAGTTTGCTTCTGCTTTTCCTGTCCCTTGTTTGATCTTCCCATCCCACATGGCAGCACACGCCCACTTTAGCCGTCAGAGACCTGTGCTGTTGAACATTTGCTTTGATGGATGAATTAGGAAGGGCCACAGTTCAACCTGAATGTAACCTGAGCCCATTCAGACAGGACTCTGGCTCGCTGTTGTTTGTCTAGGCTTGTAAAGACCGGCTTCCGCGGAACCCAGGCTGTCTTCAAACTCAACTATGTAGCGGAGGCCAGCCTTGAACGACTAGTCTTCCTGCTTTGTTTCTGCGTCCCAGATGCTGGGGTTTGGGTTTGGAATCAGATTCAGGTTTGGGTTTAAGGTAAGGGATCATTAAAATAGTATCTATGTAGTCACCCTTCCTTCTCAGCGTGGAGGGACCTGGTAAAGTTAGTTAACAAAGACGCTGTACTTATCAGGGCTCTGACCTCAGTGGCTCCCTCCAGGAGTGAGTCAGGGGGTCCAGCGGCGTCCGATTGCAGCTTTGCCCAAGGTCAGAGGCACTTTTCACGCAAAGGGCCTGACATTTCCTGGCAGCGACAGGATGTTTAGCTTTAAGCCAAAATTCCGGAGCGGCTCATTTGTGTGGGCCGAACAGCCCAGCCCTTCTTGGAACTCACACCCAGTGTCTCCTTACTTCAGTTCACTGTGGCCGCTCCCTTCTCAGACCTCATTGTATTTCCTGTGTGTCTTTTCTCCCGGTCTTTATGAACATTCTTGGGGGCGGGGTGGGGGGTTAACTAACAAAGTGTAGGCATGAGTAGAGGATGGAGAGACCACATGGAACAGGCTCTTCAGTTCTGGGTAACTAAATTGATGCCCGCTCACACACACACACACACACACACACACACACACACTACCCCAAGTACCTGGACCATGTGAGAACCTGAGGACAGAGCTGCTGGCCAGTCACGTGACTGCCCTTTCTTAGTAGACCGGAGATTCCCTTCCCAAGGGCCCACCATTGTTACCTGTCATTGTCCCCTTCTTAGTTGCCCAGGAAACCTCTCTACAAAACCAAATGGATAAAAATGGCCCCAGAGGTTATCCCTATTGATAACATTATCGTTGGTATAATATTTGACAGGTTACATATCTCCTTGCCTTTACTCCGCTAAAACCTCATTGCGGCCCTGTGAAAGCTATTGTACTGTGGTCCTTTACTTCGGATAAGGAAATCTGAGTGCTGACCACTCAGGCAAATTAGGCACCCGGTGACCTGAAGTCCCAGGGACTATGTTATTCCACAGCTGCTTCTAATAGGAAGAGTCAAATCCACAACCCCCAGGCTCCAAGGAGTCACATGGGCCCATGCCTGTACAGGTGACCAATGTGACTAGAGACTGGGTCAAAGGCGGGCACCTGGTCTGAGGCAGGCCTGTTGATAGCTCATAAAGACGCTTTGTGCAGAAGGATCTACTCAAAGGGCAAAGTCATTCGCACTAGCTCTCTCTGGATTCAGACCAAGGAATTATTATATTAGTCTGCTAATAAAAAGAGGAGAATGAGCAGACATATCATAGGGAAAGGGCAGAGAGATGACATGAAGAGCTTAATACTGACCGTGAGAGAGACAAAGCCTTCCCTACAGCTGTCTCCGTCAATCCCTGAAGAAAATTTCCAGCTGCAACTGTACAGCTAAGTGACGCTCTCTCACCCAGCCAGCCTCCGATTCTCAAGTCCAGAGAGGTTCACCACGCTCCGCCTGGCGTGAGTTTGGCAGAGAGACTTTGGCCAAGCCAGTCCCTGTACCTCCCTGAAATCTCTCCAGGTCCACTGGTCAGGCCAGTGAGACCCAGGACAGGCTACCGAGCCCGGGGGGGTGGGGTGGGCTCCTTATCTGGCCCTTTGAGGCTCAGCTTAATGAGGGTCAAAATGTCTGACTCAGAGAACGTTTTCTATAATAAGGCAAACGTGCAGGTTTGGTTTGCAAAGACCCAGAGCATGCTCCAAGGGCAAATGACAGAGCAGCCCTTCTCAGTAAAAGAACACAGACATTACACGGTGAGCAAATCTGTTTCATAAACACCTCTGTGGGACTAAAGCTTTACAGGAGGAGGAAGCCAGACAGAGGACCTTTCTCTCCCCAGAAAGGTTTTCTTCAGGAGGCTGTACCTTCCACTCTGCTGTGCCTAACAAGAAGAAAGGCTCAACTCTCCTCCTCCTCCCTGTCTTTCTCCATTTCCTCTTCAGCCGTAGGGTTTTAAGCTCATCTGTATCATTTCTATTGTGCTCAGACTTTGGGGGAAAGCCATCTTGAATACTTTCTACCTGTTTTAACAAGAAGCATCAACAGGACAGCCCCGGGAGTTTAAATTAGGGTTCTTCAAAAAGCTGCTGGCTCTGTGATCCCAAACACACAGAGTCTACAAATATGATTCAGCCCGATCTTGCGGTACAGCCTGGAGGCTTCCAACCAGCTTAGTACGAACCAGAACGAAGAGGGGTGTGCTGGTGTGCGCCTGCATCTGCCAGTCCAACACCCAGAAGACAAGGGCACCAGATTACACATTCCAGTCCAACCTCAGCTATGCAGTGAGTTCCAGGCTAACCTGGGCAAGACCCCATCTCAGAGACAAAACAAAAGGAACAGATGAGAGTCCAGGACACACAACAGACAGCAGCTGCAGTCCTCCAACACTCTGAGCCATAGCTCAAGCCCTGGATTTTAGTGTTTTGGTTTCTGTTTGTCCCTAGAGAGGTGGGGCCATGAAGGAACCAGTGAGTAATGTGTTCAGCTACAAATAAACAAGGGTCTAGGAGGAGAGAGAGAGAGAGAGAGAGAGAGAGAGAGAGAGAGAGAGAGAGAGATTTAGTAACTTCTCCCAACATTTGAATGAGAACAGATATTTTGACATTCTGGCTTCTGTGGCAGAAGACAAGAAAGAAAAACAGCTTTGATATATATGGTATGTTTGCATAAAAACTTGAGGCAAGCCGGGCCTGGTGGCGCAGGCCTTTAATCCCAGCACTCGGGAGGCAGAGGCAGGTGGATTTCTGAGTTCGAGGCCAGCCTGGTCTACCAAGTGAGTTCCAGGACAGCCAGGGCTATACAGAGAAACCCTGTCTCGAAAAACAAAAACAAAAAACAAACAAACAAAAAAAAAACTTGAGGCAAGCATAGAAATAAAAATACATTAACAAACAAAGAACAATGGGCTTTGATAATCTAAAGCCAATCTGTGCCACCGACAGACAGTGGATGAGAAACGACCTAGTCTCCCTCTAAGATGGGGACTCTAGGCTTATCCCCCACGAGAAAAGTAAATAGGGGGCCTCACCTCCTCTGCCTGGCCCCCTGCTACCTGATTCTTCAGGGTTCAGTTTAGCATATGTGATGGTTTCTCCAGACCCCCTTCTCTGACTTGATATACTACATGAGCTTTGGCTCAGAGCTCCTACAAAAATCACTCTCCTGTCCTCTCATTTGTAGGTTTGTTTGATGTCTTCTTTTCCTATTAGACATGGATAGATTTTTTTTTTCCTATTAGACATGGGGAGATTTTTTTATTATTATTTTGTTTGTTTGAAGACAGGGTCTCACTGTGTAGCCCTAGCTGGCCTAGAACTTGCTATGTAAACCAGAACCAGGTTGCCTTGAACCTGTAATGATCTTGGGGGTCTGCCTCCAAAGAGCCTGGAATTACGATGTGTGTCACCAGGCTCTGTGAGCTCGGCTGATGCTTAATGAGCATTCGCTGAGTGCCTGATCCCTTTCGGCAACATGTAGCCTCTGGCCCTCATTTTCCTAATCTGTGAAGATAATCACTAATAAGTCACTGTGATGATAGCCACTCCAGTCACTGTGTGAGCCAAGATCTTCAATACGTGCTTGCTCTTTCCCTCCTCACTGTGATTCTCTAGAACAAGGTCTGGGGATTTTCTAAAAGGATTTGAGAAAGGACAGGGAATTAAAGAAACTTAGATGGGATTTAGTCCCAGGACCTTTAATAGAAAGAAAGAAAGAAAGAAAGAAAGAAAGAAAGAAAGAAAGAAAGAAAGAAAGAAAGAAAGAAAAATCCATGAGGAGAATAAGAAGTCATAGCAGACTCCCAGGGCGCCACAACACAGTGCCAAATCCTGGGTGCATTAAACTGTGGGTTCTTTCATCTGGATGCTGAACTTTCCTCGGTTAAGGTGTCCGCAGCACCGTTTCTTCTGTCTATGGCTTCTGCGGAGGGCCATGCAGGAGGAAGGACAAATGGCGTTTAGAATTCACAGAATTTGGCCCAAGGTTTCCCACAGCTACATGGGTGAGCCTTGGCGTAGCACGGCCCCGAGGACCAGGTGCCCGAGGACCATGTGCCCCGAGGACCACGTGCCCCGAGGACCTCGTGCCCCGAGGACATTGTCATGTTGTTATATGCAGTTCTGCTCTGCTTGCTGCCCTCGAATCCCTCTTAATCTAAGAATTGTGTGAAAACTCTAGGGGGCTTCCAGCCCCTCACTGGGCAGCACCTCTGGCACTCACAGTACTAATCCTTGATCTCTTTCAGGCCCTGCTGCTGGAGCAGATTAATGATTCTGTAGATTGTGAGCAATCCAACAGCCTTAGAAANCTTTGNAAAAACAAAATTGTTAGTGAAGCTAGGTTGAGATGTTTTCACTACTGACTCTGATGTAGAAAATCTTAGGGAACAGTTTGAAGTTCAGAAAGGCACGTTCTTACTAGTTAAGCCAGGGCCCTTTATAGTCAGGGAACAAGAACAAGGGCAACACTGGCTGACGTGACTCTGAGGCTGGATTGGTGATGACTGATCTCTTATCCCATTTTTGCCCTCAGGTTCCTGATAGAATTTATTAAGAATTGCTGATGAGTAGATATGCATTCTGAGGTCTTAAGGTAGATATGACTGATTTTTTTTTTTTTTTTTTTTTTTTTTTTTTTTTTTTTTTTTTTTTTTCCCACAGAGCTGAGGACTGAACAGGCCTTGCGCTTGCTAGGCAAGTGCTCTACCACTGAGCTAAATCCCCAACCAACCCCAGATATGACTGATTTTTATATAAAAGTTTAGATTTGTGATTCTTTTAAGATTCTTTTAAGATTACTTTTAAAGATAAATAATAAAATAATCAATCCTTCCTTTGTAACCACAACTGCTGCCTGCCAGTAAGAGAAACTGGCTGAGAAAACTACCTTGCTTGCTTACACTCTGTTAATCTATAACAAGTTGCTTAGTTAAGAATGTACATGGGTTTGGGGGAATAACTTGTTTTCTTTAACTGTGCTACATAATGTCATTTCTTATAAAGGTATTGAAAAACACACTGGTTTTTCATAATCATTCACTAGAAAGAAACTAAAATGTAATCACATTGTAATTTAATACTCCTTGAAAGATTTTGCTGGGATATATAAGCTATGGAAGAAAGAATAAGGTGTGGGCATTGGAACATCAGTCCTTCCATCCATCAACTGTGTGTATGTATGTTTATATGTAAAAAGCTTGTCTGGGCATGTGTTGGAGCTTGCTCCATCCACCAATCATGTGCGTGTATGTATGTATGTATGCATGTGAATGCTTGGAGCCTGCTTGCTGGAGCTTTTTTTTTTAAAGATTTATTTATTTTTATTTTATGTATATGAGTACACTGTAGCTGTACCGATGGTTGTGAGCCTTCATATGGTTGTTGGGAATTGAACTTAGGACCCCGACTTGCTCTGGTCAGCCCCGCTCACTCAGTCCCTGCTTGCTCCAGCCCAAAGATTTATTTATTATTATAAATAAATAGACTGTAGCTGACTTCAGTCACACCAGAAGAAGGCATCAGATATCATTACAGATGGTTATGAGCCACCATGTAGGTGCTGGGATTTGAACTCAGGACCTTTGGAAGAGCTCTTAACTACTGAGCTATCATCTCTCCAGCCCTGGAGCTTTGCTTTAACCATTCTATGTGTGAATGTGCATATGTCTGTCTGTAGCTATGTATGTATGTATGTATGTATGTATGTGTGTGTATGTATGTGTGTATGGATGTATGTCTAGATTTGTGTATATGAAGGTATTCTACTCTGCCTTTTGTTTCATCCACTGTGTGTGTGTGTGTGTGTGTGTGTGTGTGTGTGTGTGTGAATTTTTTTCTCTTCCCTTCTCTTTCTTGCTGGCCCCAAGGAGTTAAAAGAGTTCATAGGATTTCTTTCTGGCCACAGGCAGTGCCAGCCCCAGTAAATGAAGGTTTGATCCCTCAGAGGAAGGTCGGCTGAGTGACTTCTCTAATCACTGCCTGCCCTTGACAGAGCATCTGTAGGTGTCTGGATCCACCCACTTCCAAGGCTCTAAGCACTGACCCCCAACAGCTGCTGCCTCAGTTTACCCACCACACGGATGCCACAGCCATGCACTGACTGCAAATGCAAAAGCTTAGATGCAGGAAGATTTGGTCAGAGCGAAGTCAAAGCCTGTAAATCCAGAACTTAAACAGGTCTACGTAACTTGTAGACAGTTTTCAACCTGAGGACACAGGGGCCATAAGGACCCAGGAGAAGGAAAACAAACAAACCAACAAAATAGAAGAAAGGGTGAGGCAAACCTCGGCTGCTCTCTACATTCTGAAGGCAAACAGCTCCTGCAGCGTCTGAGTGCATGCTGGAGGTCGTGAGTACTGGGAACACAGATGTCAAACGCCACCCACAATAGGATCTGGCTTCACAGCTGTGTGCGAAGGGTTGGGGCTCAGACCTGAGTGGACTTCCCCTACGTTGGAAAGCCTACGGAAACAAATCTCTTCTGAAGTCAGAGTCTCCACCCCATTCTGCTCAGTCCCTTTTTGCCATAGTTACTTTGGAGACCTTCTTTTGCCATCATGAAATAAAATACTTAGCCTCTATTACACACACATGCACATATGTTTTACACACACACACATACATTACACACACATGCACATATGTTATACACATATGCACATACATTAGGGGAAACACACCATCTAGGATGACCAATAGCCCTAGTTTGCTTAGGACTGAGGTTTGATGGAACACAGGACTTTCATTTAAGCTATAACTATAATATAAAGGGGAACCAATGAAGAGTAATTGAAATAAATTACCATATACAAAAAATCCTTGGCTGGGTTACCTTAGTGGACTCACTGAAATAGCCAGGGGATGGACCAGAAGTGCCCAGCCAAAGGATCTTCCAAGTGTCTGAGACTTTCTTGAAGACATAAATTACACAGAGCTACTTTATCTATAGCAAAACTGAAACTTTCGAGGGAACACATATCAACCACTTCCTACATGTAGACCAAAAGACAAAAAAATAAATTTCCGTCTCGAAAAACGAAATAAATAAATAAATAAATAAATAAATAAATAAATTTCCAGGTGACCTCACTTCAGGGTTAATTCTGGGGAACTTGGAGGACTCTGCCCTTTCATAGGGATTGAGTTTTTGGAGACTGGCCAGCACATGTAGAGGAGAGCCCAGACGGTCACGATATGGGTTTGTTTAGCCCTCTCCAACTGCTCGGAGACAGATACCCGTGTTCTCAGTAAGCACTCAGATTCATTGAGTCTGGCTGTGAGAAAAGATACCAGACAGAACAAGGCATTGGAAGTCGGGCTGGCAGAGGTCTAAATCCCACCCACCAAAGGCTAACTAAGTCTTCAGACAGTTTAAAGAGCTTGCCTTGTGCTTCAGTGTCCCAGTTTTGAAAAGATCTGTGATGTTGTAATGTATACAGAATGCAGAACATACCTTGCAGAGGCTGCATGACAACTGTTTCTTTACTGATAAGTGGGAGAGCAGCAATTGCCTCTAAGCAGAGGAACATGGGGGCCTACTTCTTGGAGAAAATAGAAGAGCAGAGATGAGAGGAGGACTCAATAGTGACTAACCCAGGAGGAGCCGACACTGGAGTTACTGTGTAGGATGAGATTACCTGGGTTTGTAGATGGTGACGGGTGGCCTTGGTGCTGCACAGTAGCTCAGAGGGAGTTTCATATTCTGAAAGCCTGGGTTCTTGTCAGTAAGCTGGGAGGGGAAAAAGATCACTTCATTTCTCAGGATCTTTATAAATACGAGTTTAATAATACCCAACTCTCCAGTTTATTATGACAGTGAATGAGACACGGAAGACACCTTGTTCTCAGCCGGACTCAGACACGGCCACCCTTAACTAACCGAAAGCTGTGACACCAGCATTGGAAGAGACTCCTGTGGGAAAATCCCTTCTACGAGAAGACATTAAAAAGGCATCTACACCCCTCCCCCATATAAAGTCCCAGCAGAACCAAAGTATGATTCCATCCAAAGTATGATTTGCTCTGGGGAACCAATGAGTTTATTGGGCTACTGGCGGAGCCTGGGTAAGGGTCTCAGGCAGGAGCATGGGTGACCCTACTGCAGTCCCACGGGCAAGTGTTGGGTCTCACCCGCCCGCCTCTAAGCATTGTATTGCGCCCCTTGCAGACATGCTAAGAGTTGTTCCCTGGAATCCTGGATCTGGACAGCATCCTCGGACTGCCCACTGTCAATGCCCACTCGTCCCCTGGACCAACCACCAATGTTGTCACCGCCCACTTGATTGGACCCGCCTTCTGGACACAGCTCCGCTGAGGATTGGACCGTGCGCCATTGTGCCATTGGGACGTTGAGACGATGTGACACTGAGAGACACACTCAGCAGAGACAATGGGACATGCGGGAGAGGGTTGGGTTCTCCCGCGTGTAATTAATAAATAATATTCTTTCTTGCAGCTCATCTCTATTTTAGGAAGTTTAGCTCTTCAGTACGAACCCAGTCCAAGGTGTTTTCTGCCCACGCAGACAAGGCGCCTGTGCTTGACGCAGAGAAACATACAGGAAAGCACTCACCCAGCACCCCTGATGGCTTCCCCGTTATCTTCCCTCGGCCCATACACTCCAGTGGCTGTTGTGTAATTAGGACAGATCTGCACACAAATGGCTATGAGGAGTGGCTAGAGTCCCAGGTGAGGGTCTAGTGACCCTCCGCAACCCCTCATTCTCTGAAAGAGGGTCAGTGATCATCAGGCCTGCTCCCGATGGCCTCTTATAAGCACTGCTTACATGATGAAGACCCTATAAGGTCTGATGAAGATGGATACAGTTCTGCTCAGAGAGCCACACACCACGACAGGACTGAGCAACATGAGCTCAGTGTTTCCTCATGAGTTCCTAGTGTTTCAGCCATGCCAGGGAGTTTCTGCCAGGGTTACAGGTAACACCCAGAAGTATTTCCATTCATTACACAGTGTCATCTTCACTGTGAGCCCCATGCTGACAGAGTTAGCCAGTTCAGAAACATGGCTGGTTGCCCTGTCACAGAAAAGGTAAGACTATACCGGGCATCCTGCCCTGCACTGCCCTGCAGTGTTTCTACACATATTCTTTCTGCCAGAGCAAATGATGTGGTACCTACTGCCTTCCACAGGTGGGAAACAAGTATTACCAACAGGCTCTGCAGCAGCCCATTTTGTAGAATATACACCTAGTATTCATGCGGCCTGGTGTTCCAGCCCCGGTGTTGTATAAACTGGGTATGGGGTCACACAACTCTAATCACAGCTTTCTCTAGGGTCAGTAGAGACAGGAATGTATCCTCAAATTCAAAGCCAATTTGGATTCTATCAAAAAGAAAATAGACCATAGGTTGAGAAGAAGAGAGAATCAGAATATTTATGGACAGCCATAATGACTTCAGGTAGCAAAGACTTCAGAGTGATTTAATCGTCTGCTTTCCCAAAAAAAAGACTTGTTATGAATCAGCTTGTTGAGAACTGGCACTTTACCAAGGATATGTTTTCTTTTCTTAATGAAAATAAATTATGAGCAAATACTCTTGCTGACTTGCCGCCGTTTCCGCGGTGTTTTCCGTGGCCCCGCCTCTGCCGAGCAACAGCTGAGGCCTTCTCTTTACTATGAAGATTACCTTCTCTTGGTCGGTCAGAAAGCTGCGCTTGCTTTGGTCTTTTCCCATCCCCATTTGGCCCACAGTTTGGAAGACTCCAGCAGAAGTTATAGATTTGAGGCAGGGATGGTGGTACAGATCTATAACCCCAGCGACTGAGAGGGTGTATGTATCAGGAATTCACAGCCTCCCAGTGAGTTTAAAGGACAGCTTGGTGGGCTACATAATACCCTCAAAAAAACAAAACAAAAGGAAAACTGACATTTGAAATGGCCAGTGTTTTTATGTTGCTATTGTTTTTGTTTGTTTGTTTTTATTTTAATTTTGAATGACCTAGAACTCATTCTATAGTCTAGGCTGCCCTCACACTTGGAGGGATTATAGGCTTGAGCCATGACACCCAGTATTTCTTTACCATCTTTTAACATGTGGATTGATTTTTCTACAGGGAGCCTTCTGTAAGCTCAGTGTGGGGTCAGGCACCAACCATCTGATGTCACTGGGATAGAAGAATAACAGACACACGATTACTCATGGTTCCATGAGCAAGGGATTTTGGGCTCACTTAGCGGACCTCTTTGGCATAGCAACAGTAATAATATCTTCCAGGGATTATTGCTGTGGTTGCCACAGCAACAGTAATAATGTCATCCAGGGATGCAGTATCTACCCAAAGGAAGAACATCTGTAGAGTCCTCAGGGCAAACTCAGAGTCACACAGTGTCCCCTCTGCAGTACTCACCTGCCCCAGAGCCGCTGGGGGGGCAGTGATCACCAGGGGCAAGGATCGTGGGGTACCGTGGGTGGGGGGGTGCTACCGAGGAAGTAGGACAAGAGTTCTCTCAATGCACCAGAAGACCCTCCCAGGATAAAAGGTCGGAGGTAGTGGTCAGCTCTGCCTTTCTGCTGCTCACAGCCTAGTATCTAAGGCGATTTCTAGCACGTAAAAGTGTCTTGGTAAAAGGTTCTGTAATAAATAGATAGGAAAGCCTCTTTTAGAAGTCTCTGCGGAATTGGCAGACATGTATCTTTTCAGGTTCAAATAAAGCAGACCAATGGCTTGTAAGCATTTTCTTACGTCGTGGATATGGTAATCGCCGAGATAAGAGTAAGACCTACTATGTCCCCTCCAACTCAGCTCATCAGAGCCTCTCTGAGTCCTGGTTCCTCACTCCATAAAACCAGAGATTTGCATTAAATTATACCAAAAGCACCTCCAGGATGAATGTCTTGATACTCTTTGTACTGTTTGACCTCAACTTGAATTTCACTATATACCTAACAATAGACTTAGAGAAAACTATTTTTGATCTATATTCTGCTAGAAAATATATTATATCTATGGTCTGATCTGTACCATTGACTGCTCTAGACGAGCCAGGCTTGGGGCTGAGGTGTATGGGCAGGACGGGAAGATTCCAGAATTCTCCTAAGACAGAATTACTCTAATGGAAATTCGGTTGGAAAACAAGTATTTTAAGACTTAGGGGAGAAAGGCAATTTTGAAACTGGTTTCTTGGATACCTGTTAAATTATGTGATTTTGGCGTTCTGTTTTTTCGTGTCTGAGAACTCAAGAGATTGGGCCTGAAGCAGGAAGAACACATGCAGCTAGGCATGCAGCGATGGTTCAGAGAACCTCCTCGTGCCATGGGGAGTTGAACAGTTCTTTGGGTGTTGCCCAGCCATGAGGAAGATAAAATGGGCACTTTCACCCTGGTGGGACTAGGGTGACTAGAGACACAGCTTAGTGGTACAATACGTGCCTAGCACTCGCAAGGCCCGGAATTCTATCTTGGACACCACAAAAGAACAAACCCAGAGGCCAGCAAAATGGCTCAGTAGGTAAGGGCACCCAACTGCCAAGCCTGACGACCCAAGTTCAATCCCCAAGACTCAGCTAATGAAAGGGAACTGACTTCTGCTCCTTCAAATTGCCCTGTGATCTCCCCAGGCATTCTCTCTCTCTCTCTCTCTCTCTCTCTCTCTCTCAATAAATTATCAAATGTTTAAAATATTATTTTAAAATACAACTAGAAATTTATTGAGGGTAATAGATATCATATCAATTTATGATATGATATCTATATGCATATATATATATATATATATATATATATATGCCTGTTGACCATGTGCATGGGGTCAGGGTGTGCATGTGTGTGTTTGTGTGTGTGTGTATGTATGTATGTGTGTGTATATATGTGTGTGTCTATATATGAGTGTGTGTATATGTGTGTATGTATATATGTATATATGTATGTATGTATGTATGTATGTGTATGTGTGCATACTTGTGGAAGACAGGGGTCACATCAGCTATCTTTTAAAAAATATTTATTTATTTTATGCATATGAGTACACTGTTACTGTCTTCAGACTCACCAGAAGAGGGCATCAGATTCCATTGCAGATGGTTGTGAGCCACCATGTGGTTGCTGGGATTTGAACTCAGGTCCTCTGGAAGAGCAGTCAGTGCTCTTAACCACTGAGCCATCTCTCCAGCCCTAGTTACCTTTTTAAATAGTTTTCACTTCAATTTTTGGAGACAGTCTCTCCCTGGGACCTGTAGTTTGCCCTCTCCCCTGGCCTAGCTGGCCAGCAAGCCTATGGAGCCCTCCAGCCTTGGCATTACAGTGCTAGGATCACAGTCACACAACACTGTGCCCGGACATTTTTACATGGGTCCTGGGAACCGAAATCTGGTTCTCATGTTTAAGGGGCAAGCGCTTCACTGAATATTCTGTCTTCCCAGCCCCTCATGTCCGCTCTTGATTCACTTCAGTTGACAGTGAGCAGAGCTTCCCGACCTGTAGTAACTACATCTGTATATACAGTACAGTACTTCTATAACATACAGTAACCCACATGGCATGTTAAACATCATCTTGCTGCTGCTCCTCCCTTTGTGCTGCTCAGCCATGTCCTTCTGGTCTACCTCTATATCACTTAAACAACGGCAGTGATTGGTTTGTTGTCCCAACAGGAAACTGAGCAGAGTTCAGGGAATCCTTAAGGGTGGTGCAAGGCTGGTGACTGCAGAGAGACTCTCAGGAGTGGGTAAGGAAGGAGCTAGGCAAGACAGCCTTCCTGTCTCAGCATGACAGCTACCCGCCGGCCTGCCTGGAGAAGTGTTTCATATCCTTCCACATGTGATCTGCTGAGATCCCCATGGTCAACTCTGCTGTAAGCTCTGGAGGCCACTGCACAGTTTACAAGTCACCCTTGTCTCCAGAGCAAGGTAGGGGATGGCTATGGGGGAAAGTGAACCTCTCTGGGTTGTTGATTAAAATGTAGAACATCTATGTAGAGCACACAGAATTCTTTAACACAACACTAGACATTACATTTCATTTCCTGTTGACTCAGTAATCAGAAAATGCAATATATATGATTTCTTTTCTTTAGCTTCTTTGTTCTTGCTTGTATATGATATATGTGCATGTGTGCATGTGTGTGCGGTAGGTGCACTTGCATATGTGTCTATGCACATGTGTGTGGAGGCCAGAGGTCAACTCTGGGTTTATTTCTCAGGAGCCATCCAACTTGTTTTGTTGAGACAGTCTCTTTGGCCTATTATTCCAAGCTGACCGGCCAGTGAGGTTGAGGAATTGTCTCTAACTCTTTAGTATTGAAAGCACCCCAACTTACTCAGCATTTTTTTTTTCGTGACTTCTGGGTATTAAATTCAGGTTCTCTAGTAATCCGGACCAACTTGCTGGACTAATGTCCCTTCTGTAAGTAGAGAAGAAATGGCCGTTGAGTTGTTGAGAAACATAATTAGAGGGTTGTATAATGTTGGGACTCTGGTGTTCATTAACACTCGGGGACTGCTCAGAGATAAAGATAACTCTCTTAGGAATGCACAGAAGAGTGGAGATGCGGGCTTACAGATGCCACTCTTTACTCTCAGACCTGGAAAGGCAGAATGGAGACCTACAGACCCAAGTAAATCGGGCGGACATTTTCATACAATACGACAACGGCCAAACTAATGACCCACACGTGAAAGTTGTCCTTGGTCATACATCATTGTCTTCTGAAGTTTGTACCATTTGGATCTAAGGCTCTATGGCCAGAAATCAGAAAGCCAACTTTGAAATTGTGATATGTTAATAATAATAAACACACACACACACACACACACATTTAGTGCCTGACTCTGGTTTATGCCACACAGCCCTAGAAGACTTTGGGGACTCTGAGTGAGAATATCTTTTGTCTGAGATGATTAAAGGTTAGACTCCTGCACAGTCTCAGCCTAGAGGGCTGGTTGTACCAGGGGAGCCATCTTGTGCTTAAACTTCAGAGCTTCTCAAAGGAGTTGAAGGTTTACTCAATCACCAGTGCCCAGGGTAATCAACTGTGCTCCCATAGGAAACCAAAACGCTGGGCCAGGCCAGTTTCTGGAGAGGTTCCCCACACCAGCCTACAGAGGGTGTATACCCTCTGAACCCATATCGTGAGCTCTGCATCTTTTCTGTAGCTCTATGATGAGTATCTCAATATAAACTCAGTGTGTCCCTGAAATCCACCCACCACTTTAGCAAACTAACATGAGTGGAGACCACAGGAGCCCTGATTAATAGCTGCTCAGTCAGAAGCACAAGCTACAACCTGAGGCTTGCAATTAAAATCTAACGTGAAGGCAAGGAGAGTTTCTGCAGATCTGAGTCTTCAGTCAGTGAAGGCTGATGCTACCAAGTTAAATCATAGAACAGGTTGGTGTTGGAAACCTCCCACACAGATACCTAGTGTCAGAAATTCTGTTCTGAATGGTGTGTAAGAGAAAACAAAACAAAAAGAAAAACAAAACAAAAGCCACACACACACATTGGTGGATTTTATCTGTCCGCTACTTTTCTGTAGCTGTGATAAAACGCCACAAGCAAGGCACTGTACAGAAGGAGGAGGTCACTTGAGCTTTCAGTTCCAGAGGGCGGAGTCATCCGTGGGGTGGTGGGAGGCATCATAGCAAGTAATGCGGCAGCTGGATCTGGAAGCAGAGAGCTAGCACCTTAACCACAAACATGGAGCAGAGAGAGCAAACTGAAAGCAGACAAGACTGCTTTTCCATCTCACAGCCTGAGCCTGGTGTCATGATTCCTCCAGCCAGACCTCACCTCCAGATCCTCCGCGAAACAGCGCCACCCACCGACTGGGAACCGAGTATTCAAATGTCCGAGATTGCGGGACATTTCTCCCTCAAACCACCACACTAGCAGCATCTTTTTTAAAGTACCGCGTTCTAAAAGTCACGCACACACGCTGCGGCACGCCAGCAGTGCCTCGTTTCTTCCTACTTAATGATACTTTGCTAGAAGGACCGACAGCATTGCGCTTACCTGTTCATCTGGACATTTTAGTTTTATAAACAGGTTTTCGTTTCTGTTAAGTATAGACTTAGGAGCTAGAGAAATGGTTCCACCGTTAGGAGAACTTGCTGAGCAATTTTGAGACGTAGAGTTCACACTCCAGCACCCATTTAATAAGCCAAGTATATTGTGTATACCTATACAACCCTAAGAGCAGTGGAGAAAGGGGGAACTTGCTGGTTTTCAGTCTAAGAAAATGCAAACTCCAGATTCAGGGAGAGACCCTGCTTAAAGGAATAAACATAGGAGGGCACACACACACACACACACACACACACACAGTGCTATAGAGTTGGCTCAGCAGTGAAGAACACTACCTGCAACTCTGGAGAACCCAAGTTTGGTCCCTAGCAAGCACATGGAAGCTTACAGCTGACTATAATTCCAGTTCCAGACACTCTGACACCCTCTCAGCCTCTACTAGCACCAGGTGTAGAAGTGGCACACAGACATTCAGACAAAACACCCGTACACATGAAATAAAATAATTTTTATGTGAAACAAAAACAAACTAATCTTTTAAACAGCATATACTTAGAAATAGGTCAGCTGGGCCACATAGAATGATAGCTAATCTTCTTGTCAGGGACTGGACTTCAAAGCACACAGGACGGTGGGAGCACACAAGAGAGTGGGAGCACACGGGTCAGTGGGAGCACACAGGACAGTGGGAGCACACGGGTCAGTGGGAGCACACAGGTCAGTGGGAGTATACAGGAGAGTGGGAGCACACAGGACATTGGGAGCACACAGGAGAGTGGGAGCATACAGGAGAGTGGGAGCACACGGGTCAGTGGGAGCACACAGGACAGTGGGAGCACACAGGTCAGTGGGAGCACACAGGTCAGTGGGAACACACAGGACAGTGGGGGCACACAGGACAGTGGGAGCACCCCCCTGGGTACTTCTGTTAAGACATTTCTGAGAGGATTAACTCAGAGTGGAAGATCCACCCTGAATGTGGAGGGCCCCATGCCATGGGCTGTGGAGTGCATGTGGACAGAATGGAGACCAGAGAAGCTCAGGCATCTATGTTCTCTCTGCTTCATCTCTGCTGTGGTGTGAGCTGCTCTCCCATATCATCCCCAACAGGATGGACTGAGCCGTCCAATCTGAGTGAGCCAATCTCCTGGAGGCTGTCAAGCATTTTGTCACAATAATGAGCAAAGTAACTAGCACAGATGGTGACCTGATGAAGTTTGATTTGTATTGTGATGAAACTGTGACCAAAAGCAACATGGGGTTTGTTTGACTCAGACTCCCAGATCTCAGGCCATTGAACTGGAAGTCAAGGCAGGAACACGAGATGGGGACCTGAAGGCAGGAACTGAGTCAGACAGTGAAGGAACACTGCTCTCCTTCCGGGTCACTCCCTCTGCTTGCTCAGCTCTCATGCACATAGAGACCAAGCTCACCTGCCTAAGGACAGCGCCGTCCCAGTGAAATGGACCCTCCTACACTGCCTAGCAAAGAAAATGCTGCAGTTATGACCACAGGCCAATCTGATGTGACAGCTGAGCTGCAGTTATGAACGTAGCTCTACTTTCAACCTTTTCAGAAATTGTCAGATTGTTCCCCAAAGCGATGGTACTATTTTACATTTTTACTGGAAACGTTTAAGGGCCATTCATGCCTTCTTCATGACCTTGCCGGCATTTCTTATTATTTCTTTCTTTCTTTTTTTTTTTTAATTGTGTCCACTCTAGTGTATGTGAGAGGCTATGCCACTAAACAGTGCATTTCCCTCAGAAGGCTGAAGATGTTAAACACTTCTTCCTTGTGTTTATTAGTATTTTACAAACCTTCTATAGAGAAATGTACTTTTATGTTTCTTGGTATTTTTAAAAAAATGTTTTATTTTATGTGTATGAGTGTTTCACATGCACACATGCATGCTTTTGCCCATAAATTGAAGGATGTATCTTTTTATTACTGAATTGTGGTTTTATATATTTTAGACACGAGTTCCTCTTAGCTGTGTGATTTCCAAAATTTCCTCCTTCTGTATTTGTACACTTATGGACCGTGTCCTTGAGGTTTCAAGTGTTTGATTTTGATGATGACACTCACTTACTCTGTTATTTTCTTTTATTGCTTGCTACTTTTGATGGTGTGTGTCCATGTGTGTGTATGTATGTGTGTGTGTGTGTGTAATAGAGAGAGGGAGAGGGAGGGGGAGGAAGGAAGAGAGAGAGAGAGGCAGACAGACAGACACTGAGAGATAGAGAGACAGAGAGAGATGAGACAGAGAGAAAGAGAGATGCACACACACATACACACACACACACACACACACACAGAGAGAGAGAGAGAGAGAGAGAGAGAGAGAGAGAGAGAGAGAGATCAGGGACTAAGCCCAGAGTTCCCCCAAATTCTAAGCTCTTCTACTGAGCTACATTCCCAACCTCTGGTGCTGATTCCAGTTCTTTCTCGTGGGTACGAAGGGTTCACATGTGTGTGCAGGTTCACATGTATGTGCAAGTTCACATGTGAGTGTGTGCAAGAGGCCAGGGGCCGCTCTGAGATGTCAATCTTCAGTCAGATCCACCTTGCTTTTAGAGTCTCTCACCAAGTGGTCTGAACTGGCTGCTCACCAAGTTTGTAGGCTCCACCTCCCCAGCACTGGGCCTCTAAGCATACCCCTGTGCTGGGGCTCTGGGGATCCAACTCAGGTCCCACTGCTCCTGCGGCAAGCGCTTTACTGACTGAGCGATCCTTACAGCCCCTCTATCGAGGATTTGAAAGCCGTTCTTCCCTAGTTTCTTGCTCAGGAGTAGAGAAATTCTTCTGATATTCTTTTGCAGTCCCAACTTACTCAGAACAGTAGAAGCAAATGTTTACCATGTTCTTACTGTGTCCAGAGTTTAGACGGGGTGGCAGCCCAGGAAACCTGGAGTCAACCGACCTAACCTGACTCCGAAGCGTCAGATCTCTGCACAAAGCGTCCCCTCCTCCTGGCATTTATTTTTGCTGCTGCAGGAAAAGGGTACGTCAGCTCTGGCTTTACACAGTGAACTCTGCCTGTGTTCCTTGTTCCTTGCCCTACCCTGAGGTCAGTCCCCTGCCCCACCCTTTCTAGGACTGCCAGGATCTTCAAGCTCTCCAACATACACATGGGTTCATCCAAAAGAGGCAAGACACCCTCATTCGGGACTCGGAGTCCGGACTGGACCGCCGCCACCGGCCATTGACCCTCTCCTCACCCTGATAGGCTGAGTCTGCCCTTTGGTTGTGATAGTACTGGCTTTGATAGCCAGAGGTAGCTGTGGCACTACTGGGAAGTGAATCCCAATGGGAAGCGTGCCTATAAAGCCCCACCAAGGCTCCCAGGTTTAAAATAGGTCGACTGTCAGTTCCAGGCAGCATAGTCTTGAGGGGCAGCGGACGGGGAGCAGAGGAGCCTTTCGGGTCATAAGCCCCTCCCACGCCCCACCTTCCCTCCTGTTCATTCCAACTGCCTATCAAATCCATTTGATTCTACGTAATTTCTTATGTCTCTCAGCCACTCCCACTTCATTCTTCCAGCTTCTACACCCGTTCAGATCTTATCACATCTTAGGTCTACTAACTAATCTCATTGCTCGGTCAATTCTCTCATTGTATTGAATTGAACCATATCGCTTCAGCTGAGATCCTTAAGGTTAGAGAGCAGAGGTGTTCAGGAGGGAGCCGGCCATCTGAAGGTACCTCATCAACACGTGTGAAGAGAGTCTCCCCGCCACACTTTCCCCAGTGCTTACAGATTTTTTAACAATGGTTAAATGATTACACCCTACACCACTGGGCACAGGAAAAGCCCTTCTGGTCCTGTCATGTGGATGATTTCAGGAACGCTCCTGGTCCGTCCGATCAGGACAAAGTAGACATGTTGTCATCATGAGAAAGCATTTGCAGGCCCGTGTAGGGATGGGAGGTATTTTGTTTGTTTGTTTGTTGAGTCAGGGTCTAGCCTAGGTAGCCCAAGGCTGATTGATGGTCCTCCTGCTTCAACCTCCCAGATACTGAGATTACAAATGTGTGTCACACCAAACCATGCAAAGGTATAATACCTTCCTCTCCCCATCACAAGGGCCACACACAAGACTGTGCAGAAAAAGACAGTCTGGCAAGAGCAAACAATTATAAATTCACTTAAAAGTTTTAGGCAGCTGGGGGGGGGGGTGCACACCTTTAATCCCAGCACTCTGGAGGCTGAGGCAGGAGGATTTCTGAGTTTGAGGCCAGCCTGGTCTACAGAGTGAGTTCTAGGACAGCCAGGGCTACACAGAGAAACCCTGTCTCAAAACCAACCAACCAAACAAACAAACAAACAAAACACTTTTAGGCGGTACAGGACTATTCACCAAGAGAAACTGTGCTTCATTTTATTTTTTTAAATGTATCTCTCTGTGTATATAATGCAATTGTGAAAATGTGGGACTCTGTGTGCAGGTAAGAAGGCAACCTCAGGCCCGTTCCTCCCTTTCCGGCTTTCTGGAGACAGTAGCCTTTGGCTGTTTTCCTCTGCACAGCAAGTCACATCAGCATCTGAGGGCTTCAGTCTCTGAATCCTAGCTTCCTGTCAGACTTCTAGGATTGCAGATGCCCGTGTAGCAGCGCCTGTGGGCTCTGGAGCTTCGAACTCTGTCGCTACCGTCTCCAACCAGCAGAAAAGAAGCGACAAAACCGATGTCCTTCTCAAAGCAGTTTATTCAGGAACATAACTATGTGCACTAAAAAGATCCCCCGACCTCTCTTGGCCATCCCCTTTTATACCCTCTAGTCCACNCCCCATCACCCTATTCCACGTAGGCACAGTTCATTGGCCCAGGACTACATTCGTCACATCATCTGATCTTTCGCCGTGGTGCATCTGTGCAGTGCAGTTTAACAGATGTGGCTATCTTGAGGGATATGAGGAAGTCAGTTGTCAGTCTTTAGACTTGGCGGCAGTCCCGGTCGCCATCTTGGGGCCACGGCCAAACCCGCTCCTCACAGAACTCAGGCCCTCATGCTTTTCTCCCCAGCAAGTGCTTTACCCACCTGAATCATCCCTCAGAAGGGGACTAGTTCGGCTCCCAGCACAAACATGAGGCAGTCCACAACTTCCTGCGATGCCAACTTCAGAGGGCCTAATGCTCACTTTTGGTTTCTGAGGGTACCAGCGCACACAAGTGTGTGCACACACACAGTCATAAACATAACCAGAAAAAAAGAGCAATTTAAAAAGTACTCCGTGTGTTGAGGCTCCCTTCTTTGGAGGAACATGGGTCGGCGACTCATTTTCATAGTTATGGGGGCATTCTAGCCTGTGTCTGTAGAGAGTATCCCTTGTAAGCATCACCTGTCAATAAAAAAGCCGATGGCCAATGAGCTGAGGCAAAAAAACGGGAGGCGGGGCATACAGTAGGTGAGGCCCCAGAACGTTGAGCAGGACTGACAGACGTACCAGAACATTTAGACGGTCATATGTAAACCATCAGGTAGCTGAACTTAGGACAGAATAAAGGGGCGATTCGCCCCAGGAACTCTGAGGAGTCAGACGTAAGAAGACAAGAAATGGGAACCTGCCACATAGTTGAACCCAGGTTAGAATAAAAGGGATAATAAATTAAGAAGTCAGAGAACACACCTAAGCTTACAGTGAAGGCATTTATTAATAAGTAATTAGTTTCAGAGTCATTATTTCTGGAAATTAAATGGCTGGGAGGAAAAACTTTTTTGTTTTTTTGTTTTTGTTGTTGTTTTTACATGTGTCCCGCTCAGACCACTCTCCTTACTGAGTGATCATTTCCTTAACATACTCACATCTGTTTTCACCAGTTAGAATGCCTCATAAACACTGATAAAGACGCAAGCTGCCCCCCAAATTCAGATTAGCATTCTGGTACCCCATCTGAGTGAGAATTGTGGGAAAGGCGCAGGTCAGCACACGGGACAAGGACTGTCTGCGTGGGCTTCCGTGACAGGGGCAGCTGCTTCCTCCTCCTCTTCCATCTCCCCAGGCCTCTGCTGTCCCCTCTTCTCCAACCTCCCTAAAGATCTAAACCTTTTTCAAAGACCTCTGTTCCCTCCTGTCCGTCCCCAGACCGGGTCCCAGTTGCTGCTGGCTTTTCTCCGTAGCTGCAAAGGTGAATGCCTTTGTCATCAGCTGGACATTAGAGGAAGTTAAACTCTGCCCTACCTCAGCTCTTCTCAGGCAGGGAAAGGTGTGTGGGTTCTGTTGGGGAACCCTGTACAGTGGAGGTGAAAGACTGGGACTAGTGCCCTTCCGAATTGTTTAAGGGCCAGGATGTCCCCGAAGCCATCATTATTCTCCCTCCCAAAACAATGGTAGGAAAGAAGCAAAGAGATTATGAGCCTCTAATACTTGTAACTACTGACTCATAACTAATCCTGTTATTAGTGGTCTGGCAATACTGGGTAAGGAAGTTTTATTTCCTTCCTGGACCTATGTTATTGCAAAGGACCCTCATTTGAAAATATTCATTTATTTCTTACTGTAGACAGTTTTGATCCGGTAGTCTACCCCCAGATGGAAGATGGGGAAGGCCTAGTCTATTCTGGCACAGCAGCAAATAAAAACTTATACACAGAATCAGTGATAGGCTATGTTTGAAGATTCAGGGCCTTGGCCTATGTGTGTCCAGGGCTGGTCAGACAGCTCATTGATAAAGGGTTGCTAAGCAAATATGAGAGACTTGAGTTTGATGGTCAGTGGCCATGAGCAAAAGCCAGGTGTGGTGGTGATTCAGGCTTAATCTTCGTGTTGAGGAAGAGCCTTAGGGTTTACTGCTGTGAGCAGCCATCATGACCAAGGCAACTCTTACAGGGACACCATCAAATTGGGGCTGGCTTACAGGATCAGAGGTTCAGTCCATTATCACCAAGGCAAGAGCATGGCAGGATCTGGGCAGGTGTATTAGTCAGGGTTCTCTAGAGTCACAGAACTTACAGATAGTCTCTATGTAGTAAAGGAATTTATTGATGACTTACAGTCTGCAGTCCAAATCCCAACAATGGTTCAGTAGTAGCTGTGAATGGAAGTCCAAGGATCTAGCAGTCGCTGAGTCCCACACCGCAAGAAGGCGAAAGAGCGAGAGCCCGACTCCCTTCTTCCAATGTGCTTATATGGTCCGCAGCAGAAGGTGTGGCCCAGATTAAAGGTGTGTGCCACCACACCTTTAATCCCAGATGACCTTGGACTCAGAGATCTCCCTGTCTTCTCAAGATCTCCATACCAAGATCCAGATCAGAAACTTCTATCTCCCAGTCTCCAGAGGTCCACTGGTGAGCCTTCCAATTCTGGATTGTAGTTCATTTCAAATATAGTCAAGTTGACAACCAGGAATAGCCACTACAGCAGGCATGGTGCAGGAGGAGCTGAGAGTTCTACATCTTCATCTGAAGGCTGCTAGCAGAATACTGGCTTCCAGGCAGCTAGGATGAGGGTCTTAAAGCCCATGCTCACAGTGGCACACCTACTCCAATAAGGCCACACCTCCTAACGGTGCCACTCCCTGGGCTGAGCATAGACAAACCATCACAGGAGGGACAGCTTCCTGGGACTTGCTGGTCAGCCAGCCCAGCCAACTGGCAAACTCAGCATGAAAAGACAAGGTGTACAGCACCTGAGAAATGACATGCAAGGCTGACCTCTGACCTCCACAAGTCAACATCCACATCTACACATCCACGCACATGCACATGTATGTTTAATTTCAAAAAGAGCAGTGTTTGAGATGCCCAATATGTATAAAAAAAAATCCTTCGTTCTATCTCACTACCTGCAGAATAAAAGAAACCCACCTAAGGTTTCTAGCAGATTTTTAAAGACTTTATGTTGATTTAAAAGTACGTATAAGGCTGTATGCACTCGAGTGCATGTCTCCAAGGAGGCCAGAAGAGGCCGCTGGAGGGAGTCCCTGCATCTGGAGATACAGGTGTCAAGAGCCATCTATCTTGGTGGCTGGGAACCGAACTTAGG
The DNA here is from genome assembly GCF_900095145.1 of Mus pahari. NCBI lineage: Eukaryota > Metazoa > Chordata > Mammalia > Rodentia > Muridae > Mus > Mus pahari. The sequence goes on along the minus strand of NC_034602.1, from coordinate 93,728,936 downwards.
TCGTCTGGAAGACCAGCGTTTCCTCTAACCTCTGAGCTGTCTCTCCAGACTCTTAGTGTTTGTCTTGCTTTCATTTCAACCCAATGCTCTCCTGAATGCCTGCTGTGTACAGTGCTCCCTGGTGAGACGCTGCCCTGTGCACACAGGGAAACCTCTCATGGTTTCTGTAACTGTGGCTTGAGGACTAGCATGCTAAGATGAAGGCTGGCCCAGTGATTCTTTCTTTCTTTCTTTCTTTTCTTTTTTCTTTCTTTTTTTTTTTTTTCTGTCAACCTAAAAGCAAAGGAAGCAAGCATTTTCCCAAAATGATTTATCCTAACAAAAGCCCAAGTCTCCTGGGACAGGTTGCTGGGTTCAGAAGTTTATGGAAAACTGTTCCGAATTCCTTCTGCTCTCTCCCTCAGTGATGACTTCACTTAAGCTGAACAGTAACAAAGAAACTTCTTCAAGGAAAAACAACACTGAGAGGAAAAGCCGGCTGGGATGATAGCTCAGTCAAATACTCCAGTTGGAGTATGAGCACATCAACGACGCCAGGCATTCTTCTCAAGCCGCTTCACAGGGGACAAGTGACTCACAGGAATCCAAGGGACAGCAGTTCTGAGGGAGAAACAGTTATTTTTCAGAAATACCCGAATTTTCCACAAGTCCTTGTCGTAAAAATGCATCTACCCACACTGGAAAATTCCAGCCACCAGCAACTTAAGTTGCATTATAGCACGAGGCATCCTCTGCCTGGGTTTCCATCACTCACCCAGACACATGACACACAGACATGATCTAAATCCATAAACACACATGTTCTTCCGTTCTCATCCGAATGTTAGGTTAACATGAGATTTGCATCAGCACACGTACAAATGAACATTTTCAAGGTCACTCTTGATGAGTGGTACTTTTTTTTTTGAGATAGAGTCTCACTATGTAGGCTGTCCTGGAACTCCTAATGTAGACCAGGCTAGCCTGAAATTCACAGAGACCCTCTTACCTTTATTTCCCCAGTGCTGGTATTAAAGGCATGTGCCACCATGGCTGGGTCATTTTTATTTTGTCGTTTTAATTAAAATTAAAAAAAAGTTGATACAGGATTGCATGTAGCCCAGGTTAGCCTTGAATTTGTTGATCCTCTTGCCTCAACCTCCCAAGTGTTGGGATGACTAGTACCCACCATCATGACGCCTACCTTATGTTGTGCTGGGATGGACCCAAGGCCTGTACATACTAGACAAATATTCTACCAATTTAGCTATATCCCTAGCCTAAAATGAATTGTTTACGTTTCTTTCGAAGTTTGCTTTTTCTAATCAAATTACCAGCCAGGAGAATGATTAATCATACCAGTTGCTTTGGTACGACACTGTGAGGTAAGCAGAAATGACACTCTGAGGTAAGCGGAAATGACACTGTGGGGGTAAGTGGAAACTATACTGAGGCTCCCCAGCATGGCTCTTCTTGTTATGCTGTGTACACCAGTTGGTGTACTTCAGGTAAACTGAAAGAAGAGGAAGAGAGCAAGTTTCTTTTTTATTTTTATTTTTCTCGACTCTGGCACCACTCGCTCCAGCCCTGCTTGCTCCAGCCCTGCTCGCTTCTGATGCTATGATGGTAATAAATGAGGCGGCAGCACCAAGCACCGTGGTGCATGCCTGTCATCCCTGCACTTGGGGGATAAGGGGCAGGATTACAAGTTCCTGGCCAGCCTGTGGTACAAACCCACGCTGAAGCAGCTCAGGCTTGCCTCAAAAACTAACAGCCAACACGAGGCTCAGCAGTTCAGGGCCCTCACTGCTCTTCCAGAGGACCTGAATTTGGTTCCCAGAACCCATACTGGGCAGCTCATAACTACCTGTAACTCCATCTCCAGGGGATCTGATGGCCTGTGTGGGTGCGCACACATAAATAAAAATAAAAATAGCTACAACATAACATAAAACAGAACAGCAAATGAGATAGACCGTCACCTGATGAGGCTGTGAGGTAAGCGGAAACAGCAGTGTGAGGTAAGCAGAAATGATGCTCTGAGGTAAGCGGAAACAGCAGTGTGAGGTAAGCAGAAATGACACTCTGAGGTAAGCGGAAACGACACTGTAGGGGTAAGTGGAAACTATACTGAGGCTCCCCAGCATGGCTCTTCTTGTTATGCTGTGTTGACTGCACTGCACATCCGTAGCCACTAAGAAGGGCAAACTGTGTTGATAATATCTAATTAAGAATGCTAGTCCAGGCTGGAAGAACAAATATCAGTGTCGGGCGGAGTTTGTCACCTGACCTCTACAGAGGCGCTGTGGCACGTGCTGCCAGACCTCCATGAAAATAACAGACAAAATTATAAAGAATATCCATCCACCTCGGGAAAAACAGAAGCACATCAGACTCTGGCCAGTGAGATGGCTCCGCAGGCAAGGGTACTTTCCGCCAATGACGCAACCCTCTAAAAAGATAACAAAAGGTAGAGTAATTAAGGACAAAACTTCATATTTAGAATTTAGAAATAAAGTCTGGGAAGATGCCCCAGTCAATAAAGTGCTTGATGCAAGGTGTGAGAGCAGGCTTCTGATTCCAGGACCCAAGTAAACATGGTTGCTGGCCATTTAGTCTAGCTGAATTGGTTCAGAAAGAGACCTGCTTAAAAAATTAAGGTGGCAATTAAGGAACATACACAATGTCAACCTCTGATTAAACACACATCCCCCAAATACTAAAACTTTAAATTTAAACAGAAAGAAAGAAAGAAAGAAAGAAAGAAAGAAAGAAAGAAAGAAAGAAAGGAGGGAGGGAGGGAGGAAGGAAATAACTTTTTAAAGGCTTATTCTGCATCAGTACTGTGCAATTTGTCTCAAAGTGCTTTCATTTTAAAATTAACTAGCCAGGTCGTTCTGTTTTGGAGGCAGGGTCCCCAGGTCAACCTTGAACTCCATATACAGTGGAAGGCGGCCTTGAACTTCTGATCCTCCTGCCTTTGTTTTACAAGCGCTGGGATTACAGTCTTGTGCTCCCTTGCCCAGGACTTCAGGCAAGCACTTTACCAAAGCACTGCTCCCTCAGCTCCTCAAAGGGTTTTTCTTAAGCAGCACAGACGTTCCTCTCTGCTCTGCAAAACAGAGTGTGTTTTGAATGTACTCATTGGAGTGCTTTCTCGTGCCTGGAATTTCTTTGCTTTACTATTATTAAGTGTGGCTCGTTAAGCAAGCACTCTGAAGAGGGAGGTACCGTGCAAAGCTGACATTGCCCTCTGACCTCAGCAGACAGGTGGCTTTAAAGCTCCAACTTTATACAAACAGTGCAGTGCCAGCCAGGGACAAGGTCCTTAAAGACTCAACACCTTCACCCTTTACAGCGTCTTTAGGCTCCAGCTCTAAAAGACCTTCACATTTCTGCTTCTACCAGGAAATACCAGAGGGAATGAAGTCATTGGTGAACTTGATGGTTTATGTAGCTGCCCAGGCACAGCAAGGCATGTGACCTAGGCACCTTCACTGTGGCTGAAAGAATGCTTGGGCAGGAAAGTCAGCTTGCTTCTTTTGAGGTAGCATCTCGTGTGGCTCAGGTTTGCCTCAAGCTCATTATGTAGCCAAGGATGACCTTGAACTTCTGATTCTCTCTCCTCCATGACTGAGTTCTGGGATCACAGCTATAGTACCTGGTTAATGTGGGATCACCCAGGGCTTTCTACATTGTTAGGTAATGCTCTACCACCTGAGCTAGCCCCTGTATTGGCTATCACATGCCCTGTAGAGAGAGCCCTTGCTTACCCATTCCCAATGTCCAGGCAATGACAGTTTTCCAGCCATCTGTGTGAAGTTGTCCTGAAAGAAGAGACCTTCTGTGGGTCTCATTTTTTAACAGTAATAGCATTCCCAAAGTTTCAAGGTGACTCACAGTGAAGTGTTCTAGAAAGACATTTTCAAATTAATATTAATGCACTCAGTCATTTAGCATATTCATAAGCCAGTTTCCTTTATAAACAATGGAGAAAAATCAGTGTATACAAAACCAGGTAGATCTACTTGCATGGAGTTTACAGTTTCTTAGCCAAGGATAAAAATACATAAGAAAGTAAGAAAGAGGCTACAATTTTGTTTTATTTCACACTTCTTATACCTATTTATTCACGCGTGTACATGCCTATACGCATGTGGTTGCACATATCAAAGGAGTGGACAACTTTGGCCCATGAGTTTTGAGAGCACATGTATGTTTGTTTTATATGACATTGTAGCATAACGTTGTCATTTAGAGAAGTCACACTCTAGAACCACAAAATCTACTTAGAAAAAAAATTCCCAAGTGTTTTAAGAAAGCTTACAAATTTGTGCCGGGCGTGGTGGCGCACGCCTTTAATCTCAGCACTTGGGAGGCAGAGGCAGGCGGATTTCTGAGTTCGAGGCCAGCCTGGTCTACAAAGTGAGTTCTAGGACAGCCAGGGCTATACAGAGAAACCCTGTCTCGAAAAACCCAAAACAAAACAAAACAAAAAACAAAAAACAAATTTGTGTCTGTTGCTGTCCTGGGCCACAGGCGTGGGCTGACCTCTGCAAAGAGATAACTTTTCAAAGTGAGGCCATCTAACAGTAGTTGTGAAAGGTATGTCCATGCAAACAAAGACATAGTCTAGTTTCCAAAAGATTCCAGGGACCCTAATTGGCCCAGGGCATTGTGAGAAATGTCAGTGTTTTGAACCGAGGACCAGAGAACAGAAAGCTTCTTTGAGAAAATGCTTTCTTTCTTACTGGAGACAGAGTCTCATGGAGACCAGGCCAAGCTATGTAGTAAAGGATAGCCTGAGGCTCCTCCTCCTCATCTTCCTCCTTTTACCCCAACCTCCACCCTTCTCCTGAGAACCAGGACAGAGGGCTATGCCACCAGACCAACTCGATGAAGTGATATTCAAACAACTCGAAGGGAGCTGACAAAGATGGACGTTTTGAAACCTAACCCCCTTCGATGCTCTGTTGGAAAGTGGGGCCTCTAATGAAGTACTTAGGGCTAAATATGGTGATAAGGAAAGAGGATTCCCTTGGTCTGAGGGAATTAGTACTTAAAAGAAAAACCATGGGGGCTGGAAAGACGGCTCAGGGCTTAGGAACACTTGTTCGTGCAGAGGACCCAGGTTCAATTCCCAGCACCTACATGATGGCTCACAACCACCTGTAACTCCAGCTCCAGGGATTTTGAAACCCTCTTCTGGCAGGCACATCTGTGATATGCAAACAAAATATCCATGTGATAAAATATTTAAAACAGAAAAGAAAGACAACCTTATAGCAGTCTTTTTCCCACTCCCTCCAAAGAGCACAGTTAGGAAAAGATGCACTGGAGACACAGCAAGAAGGCTGACTGCAGGCCAGAACAGGCCAGCACAGACCAGGACAGGACAGGACAGGACAGGGCAGGACAGACCAGGACAGGCCAATAGCCCTTGGCAAAAATCAAACTTGCCAGAACACTGAACTCATACTTCTCAGTTTCCAGGATACTGAGAAAATAAATTCCTGTAGTTTAGGTCACCTAGGCTAACAAAGAAAGAAGCCATGCAGATATCCAAGGGAGTTCCCAAGAGGAGACTAGCTAGTGAAAAGGCCCTGGAGCACAGACAGGCTGGACAGACACACAGCAGTGTATAGAGGAAGGAGGGTGGGAGAGGGGTCAGTAGGTCAGCTGGCCAGTTAAGGACTTTGCCTTTTACACTGGATTCAAAGGAAGGTTTGTGGAGCCTTTTGCAGGGTGAGGTGACATGCTTTCAAATGACACGCACTTCTGCAATATTTGACTTTTGTGTAACTATAAACATGTGTTGCTCTTGTAATCAGGAAAAAAGTCATCCGAACCCCAGGACAGCTACGTAAGAATACCCTAACAGGCAAAGCTATGGACATCAGTGCCAGCATGTGGGTGTGAGGGGGGAAGTGCGGAAGGGAGGAAGGAAAGAGTGCAGAGAAACTGAACCTGATAGGAATTGAGTCCTGGCAGCCCACCACCCTTGCAGTCTGTGAACACAGGTCCATGGTCCTCCCCTCTGGCTCTGTCTTCCCGTTCATCCCTAAACTCCTATGGCTTTGTGTCTGCCAAAGGGGAGGAGGCAAGGACAGAAGGTGGGCAAGGAATGAGTGCAAAACATGGTCTGAACTGGGAACTCTGTGTGTGTGTGTGCGCGCACACACGTGTGTATATCTTTCTCTATGTGTGAGCATATCTCTGTGTGTATGCATGCATGTGTGAGTGCGCATGTGTGTGTGCGTGTATCTCTCTCTGTGTGTGCATGTATTTGTGTGTGTGTATGCGTGCATGTGTGTGTGCATGTGTGTGCTTGTATCTCTGTATATGTATGCATGTATCTGTGTGTGTGCATGTATCTGTGTGTGCATACATGTGTATGTGTGCATGTATCTCTGTGTGTATGTGCATGTGTGTATACATGTGCTTGCCACAGTTCATGTGTGGAGGTCACACTATAATTCATGTGAATCCAAAAGATTGAACTCAGGCTGCTGAGCTTGGCAATATGTGCCTCTACCCGCTGAGCCATCTTGCTGGCCGACTTTCCTGGTTTCTACAGAGGAGGTTAATAAACATTTCTTAAAGACACGAAGGAGGAACTAGAGGGATGACTTGGTTGATAAAGTGTCTGCCTAGCAAGCGTAAGGACCTGAGCTTGCACTCCAGCTCCTACTTAGCTCCAGTTCTTACAAGATCTGGGCAGTGCATTTGTGTGACCTCAGTGCTAGCGAGGTAGAGCAGGTGCATCCGTGAGGTGTCCTGGGCAGCATAGCAGGATCAGCCAGATTGAGGGAAGAGGAAAGGCACTGCTGGCTCAAAAAATTAAGGTTGAGACTGGCTGGAAAAATGGCTCAACTGGTACAGCTGCCTCCCTCCAAGCCCGAAGACCGGAGTTCAGGCTCTGGTACCCACATGGGAGAAGGAGAGGAGCTGAAAGTTGTCTTTGATGTCCATACAAGCTCCATTATACATGTATATACACACATATACACACACACACAAGAATAATGTAATGTTAAGCAGACTGAAGCGCCTGTGAGACCCTCAGTTCACAGTAAGTACTGGAGGCTCACAGTGGGCAAAGCAAAGTTGGGCTCCAGCCTAGAATGGCAGGTGCTCTGATTCATGCAGAGAACCCACCCTGCAAGCCCCACCAAGTGCCCCATCCCCCCTTTCTAAGTACAGGGGTGGGAGGACAGTCTGCCAGTCATGTAGCCTGTATTGTCCCTTTCCTTTTCTCAACAAATGCAGTGTGTGGGCTCATCTCTCTGTTTTGCATCCTGCTTAAAGAGTATCAGAGGCAAGACCTTGCAGGCAAGCTTGGCTGTCAGTAATTGTCTACCCTAAACTTCTAGTTTGGGTTGCAGCTTAATTTAGCAGAGGTTGGGTGTGGGCGAATGCCTAGACTAGCAAGCAGGGGTCTGGTCTTTTCTGTTCATTCTTCCAGAACTTAAATTAGCTTGAGGCACTGTTAGAAATGAACTATCATATTCATTTCTTACAACAGCAACTGAGGACGACACCCAAGGTTGCCATCTGGCTTCCACATGCACATACATGCACCCATGAACTCATATGTACATGCGCAGACACAGACACAGACACAGACACACACACACACACACACACACACACACACACACGGATCTGACACATCAGCTCTAGGAATCGTTCTTTGCAGTTATTCCTTAGAAATGTGTCTCGGGGCCTTTGGCCAGATGGACCACTGGGCCTGACCCAAGTTTGGAGAACTAATTATAAATAATCATAACCAACTAAAGAGGGTTCTTAACATTTCAATGTGTGACAGCCCCAATGTGCTAAGCAACATAAACAAACCGATAAGGGTGAAGCACTGGTCCCAGTGAGCAAGGCTGGGTCAGGCACTTGTCCCTGTAAGCAAGGCTGGGTCAGACCTTCCTGCTCAAGGTGTATTCCCTCTCCTAGTGCAGTCTGTTCCAGTCGCCCTGTCCTCCAGGTTTATGTTTGCTAATAGACACAAATCGTAGCTCAAAACACGCTTAAAAGCTGCTTGCTTATCTTAAGCGCTGGCTGTATATCGCTCTGAGGGGGGTTTTCATGCTAATGCCTTTTTATCTTACCGATATGCTATGAGGCCTTTAGCACCATCAGGTTCATTTTACAGGCAATGGAGCAAAACTCCCCTTGTTGAGTGACCAATTTTCTAGGAGGCAGTTGCAGTAGCCTAATCCTGACCACCATGCCTGTGGCTTCTCAGAGCCCGTGGCAAGGGACAGGTGGTTACACTGTTGGGAATAAGCCACTTATTCACAAGGGATAAAGTCTGAGGCCAAGAATATTAATTTAGGATTGCAGCCACTTCAAACTCAGTAGGAGCAGGGTACCTTAGTACCTCTGTGATCTGTGGATGGAGCACACACAGTGTTTGCCACACTTGTCACTCAGGCTGGTGGGAGACACCACCTGGGGGATGAGTTACTGGCTAATTTTACTCTGCAAATGGCAGAATAAGTGTTTACATTTGAAAACATTCACACCCCTTTCCTGGCTTCCTCGGAGTTCCTTCCTTGGGTCTTGGCCACTGTTGACTCTAATTTTAGTTGTGGCAAGTGGGGGAAATCTCCTGGTAATAGTGACTATATGTGAGCTGTGCTGTGATATCTTCTCACAGTTTCTCTTACTTTTATAAGGAGGTCAGAAATAACATACAGGTCACATACTGCATACACTTGCACATACAACACACACATGTACACATCACACACACTCATACACACATCTCACACCACACACACCACACACATACACACATACCACACACACTCATACACATACCATACACATATACACACCATACACACATACACACACATACCCACACACACCACAAACATACTCACATACACACTATACACACATATACCACACACATACATATGCACTACACATACACATATCACACACATATGTACACATACCACATGCACATATACACACATACCATACACACATACACACATACTCACACACACCATGCATACACACACATCACACACAGATACTAACACACAGATTCCACCCACACACTCATACACACATACTTACATACATACCACATGCACAGACACTAACACACACACACACACAGATTCTACCCCTCCACGCCACCCCCACCCCTCATACACACACATACTCATAGAGACACCACACATATATATTCTCTCTCTCTCTCACACACACATACCACACGATACTCTCACATACAACACATACACACACACCACACACACACAGATTCTACCCCTCCACACCACTCCCATACCCTCATACACACATGCACTCACATAGAGACACCACACATACTCTCACATATAACACACACACACACACACACACACACACACACACACACACACACACACACACCACACCACCTCCTGGAGGCTCTGAGTCCTGGTGAATGGAAGGAGCACATTCACCAGGACTGAGAACTACAAGGAAATCTCCTGAACTTCCTTCATCTCTATTCTAAGCAGTTCATCCATGGGAACCCGGCCCCTTCCTCTGCACAGACCACACATGTCTGCCTTCTGCCGTGTCCCAGATGGCAACTATGGTGACTGCCCAGAAGAAAAGAAAGCAATGCAGTAAGAATAAAGGTCAGAACAGAGTAGCTGCCTGGCACTGCCTGGGCTGTGACAGCCTGGGAATCCACCCTGAAATGCCATGCCTCAGAGAAAAGCCACATCTGCCCCAAGGGCCTGGTGGATGATCCAGCACTTGCCTGCTCCCACCTCTCTGGCCCTGAATGCCACCCTGCACCATGCTGACTCTCGCCGAATAGTTCCGACAGAGTGCCCTCATTTCTGAGTAAGCACGGCACGCCTTTAGCATTTAACGAGGGAACATGACTGCGTACCTTGGGTGGGTTGCCCTTTCCTAAAGTACCGCAAGGACAGATGTGGAGACAAACTAAAAACATCTGATGCTGAAACACAGGGGATCCTAGCTCAGGGCATATTTATGTGACCGGATGTTCACACTGACTTCAGAATTGCTGACAGACAGAACTCACTCTGGTCACTGCTCTGCAGTTTGGAGCAAAGGAGTGTAAAGTATGGTGTCCTGTGCAGATTGCCTAACCTCAGTTTCCCCAACTGGAAGATGGGCACAATTCCTGTTGATGTAAATTAAGTGCAGCTCTCTGCTCAAGTGAAGTAAGACATAGTTTACTCTGAGACAAATGGGGGTGTTTCAGTGACTCAGGCACATGGATTCAGCTTGCCCGAGTAGCACAGCTCTGGCTTGCCCTGAATAACGCTTTGCAGGGTGAAATGGTTTCATGAGCCTTAGTCACAAAACAGAAAGTCCTAAGTCAAGATATTTACCATATACTTCAGCAGGAGCATCAGGTAGACGAGTTACAGCAAACAGGGTTTTAATCTTCAAGATTCTACTATTGTGTGTGTAGTATAGAGTGTGGTATATGCACATGTATGTGCACTTGCCCCTGTACCTGTGGAGGCCACAGACAGACACTGTTGCGTGTCCTGTTCCATCATTCTCTGCCTTATTTCTGTAAGACAGTGTGTCTCACTGAGTCTGAGGCTAGGCTCAGGTCAGCAAGTCCCATAATCCTCCTGTGTCTGACCCCAGTGTGGAGGACTGCGGGGATGTGTGTGAACACACTCAACTTTGTACACGGCTTCTGGAGACTTGAACTTAAGTCACTTTGTCTGTGTAATAAACACTCTTGCCTATGGAGTCATCTTTCCAGCCTGTTACGGAATTTTTAGATGCCATCTGACATCTTTAACTTTTGGGTTGGTGGAAGACAGAGATCTACAACGAATACATTCTAAACGTTTTAATAGAATGCTAGGTCAGACACGGAAGTGGAGAACACGTGGCTATTAAAACTAAAGACAGTGGCCAGGCCATGGTGGTTCAATCGTTTAACCCCAGCTCTCTGGGGGCAGAGGCAGGCTGATCTCTGAGTTCTAAGACAGCCTGGTCTACAGAGTGAGTTTCAGAGCAGCCAGGGCTACACAGAGAAACCCTGTGTCAAAGAAACCCAAAAAACAAAAAACAACAACAAAATAAATACATAAATTAAAAAGACCCCACCCCCAAGACGAACGATAGCCCAGATAAATTATTTCTGGATTTGCATGCAGCCTTCCAACACTGAGGCTTGTAGACTCTTCAGTGGCAGAGCAGCTTTTTTCTGGGTTAGGGTTCACTTGGGTTCACATTTGTGACCCCTGGTCTGCTATGAGGAGTGACTCAGGGGTCCGTCTCACAGGGTCAGTGGCGGCACGCTGCAGCTTGGGTGACCCAGTCTGCTTCTAGACCTGAGCTCTAGACTCAGAAGCCTTCTCTCACTTCAGAACCCGAGAGCAACCGATCTCACAGAGCAACACTGGCTTAGAGATGGAAGGTGTAGGCTGGGATGCGTCAGCTACTTTTCAAATGGGACAGCACGCTGTCTCCAATGGATTTCCTGCCTGCTCTGGCTAAGCTGCTGTACTGCATCTGCAGGAGTGGTAGGCACTGTGCTGAAGCCATCATCTGCACACCCCAAGGAAGAGAAGATGTTGAATAACCCAATCACCCTGGTGAAGGGTCATCTCCAGGATGGCAACCAGAAAGTCAGAAGCTCCAGCTGCAGCAGGAAGACCTGGGCAAGCTCTGGAGATGTGTCTTGAGGGAGTCTCCACAGAGAGAGCCTCTACTTGGAAGGAATTCATGGCTCTCAGGTACTTAAGTGATGTTCAAAGACAAACTGACGCTATGGAGCTCGTCATACTCCCCCACCCCTCCAGGATTCTTGTGTCTTCTGCTGAGCTGTAGGCAGTTTCCCAGGGACATTCCATGGTCAGCTGGGCCTGTGAAGTGTGTCGGGGGTGGGGGTGGGTGGGTTTAGAGCTTTGTACAAGTGTGCACGTCACTGGGGCAGTTATAGAACCTTCAAATCTCACACTCCTGAGTAGGTTAAAACGTTTTATTGTTTATTTTTGAGATAGTCTTCTCAATATGCAGCCCTGGCTGGCCTGGAGCTCAGACAGATCTGCTTGCATCTGCCTCTTGAGTGCTCTTTCATGTCACTATAGCCCCCTACTGACCCTTTTAATTATAATTTAAGAGCAATCAAAATGGTATATTAAATTGCTCAGACACTTAAAGGTGTGACTCTCCTTTCAGAAGCCCACAGTGGGGCTGGAGAGATGCTTCTGCAGGGGACGCTGGTTCAGTTCCCAGCACCCACGCAGTGGCTTACAACTGCCTTTTAACTCTAGTGGCAGGGGGTCCAGCAGCCTCTTCTAGACTCCTCCAGCACCAGGAATGCATACAGTGCACAGACATAAATGTAGACAAGATGCTCATACTCATAAAAAACTTTGAAAAAAAAAAAAAAAAAAGAGAGACAAAAAAGCAGCCTGCCCGCCCATCCTCAGGTGTGGCTTAATCTTTTCAAAGCACAGCTTTACTGGTTCTGCAGCCAAGTCACGCAGGTGGAGGTCCCCGCTGCTGGTGGCACTTCTAGGTTATCTCTTGCTTTGCCACAGCTGGGTGGACATGTGTATTGCCTCCTTGAAGGCAAGTCATCCACAGCAGTCTGAGTAGCTCTATGGTCACTATGGTGATGCAATGACCACAAGGGCCAGCAGGAGCAAATGTAAGTGTGGAAGGAGGTGTAAGCCACACGTACTGATAAATTCCCAAATATATTCCACAGCTGGAAATGCCAACGCCATCCTCCGGTCTACTTTTTAAAAGTCATACAGAGTTGTTTTGACCATGCGTGCATACACATGTGCAACAGCACACCTGTAGAGGGCAGAGAACAACTTGCAGAAGTTGGTTCTCCTACCATGGATCCCGGGGAATGACCTCAGTTCACAGGCTCAGAGGCAAGCGCCTGCCTTTGCCTGTCAAGCCTGGGTCTCCACACTCAGGACAATGCTCCTCAAACTTCATCACTTATTTTCAGTGCAAAGGGTCGAACCCAGGGCCCTGTGTGTGCTCGGCAACTGGTCTACTGCTACAGCCCCCTTCCTGTACATTAACCTTAAAATACACACTTGAATTCAGCCTGGAAAGAGACATGAGATGCCCCCATTTCTAACTCACTCCAGAACCACTGGGACACCCAGGCCCCTCCTGCAACCCCACCCTGTGCACCAACCACCACCCCTCCGGCCCAGTAACAGCTCTCAACAGAGGTTTGCTCCTCTTTTATGAAACCCTGCTCCTTGACCCCGGGTGGCTTCTACTGCGCTCGCAGGCCATGTTAGTCTATATTCAGACCTGAATGAATTCCTATCTGTGTTTTAAACATCACACATGGGATAGCAGGTGGCATGTCCCTTCCTTTAAGGCTCCACCCCATTTAATTAGAATTCAACTGCACAGTCACATTTAGTCCCACAAAGGGCTGGGAAAAAGAGTTTATTTAATCCATGGTTTTATTCCGTGTTCAGATTGCCAAGGAAAAATTCACAAAGGAAGAGAATGCACATCAAGGACAGCCCCAGCCTTTGTTGTAGGTGTGTGTAAAAATAATCAGGTTAGTACTGAGTGCTTACTGACAGGTATAACACCAAGTGACACACTTCATTCAACTCACCCATACTCCTTAAAAGGAAAAACCTGTGTGGGAAACACTGCCATGGGGTAACACTGCCTCCTGCTTATGATGCAGGAACTGAGGCTTGAGTTCCAGTAGCCTGAGCTGGGACTGGGGCAGATTTGCAGTGTAAGAACTCACTCCAGACTGAATCTTAGGAGTAAGGGAGGTACTGTCACAGTGCTGGGGTGGCACTCACCTTCAGGGTTCCCAGGGCAACGTGGGAGACAAGAATGAAAGGGAAACTTTGTGTCGGACAGTCTCAACTGTGCATTGTATTTAGCCAAGGTAATGTGGGAGACAAGAACATGTGGCTGACTCCAGGTGAAGGACCTCACCCAAGCCCATGAGAAAGGGAAACTTTGTATTGGACAATCTCATCTGTGCACTGTATTTAGCCATGTGTGACAACACACACCCAGATTTCCTACACTCAGGAATCCAAGCTTGAGGCCAGCCTGACTAAATATTGTGACTTTATCAAAACCAACTCATAAAGGAGTCTGGCAGTACACCTCAGAGGTAGAGAATGTACTTACCATGGAGAGAGCCTGGGTCTGACCCTCAACAAAACAACAACCAAACTACAGCAACAAAACCCCACCGGTCAAGTAGGTCATTGGTGTCTGCTGGTCTCAAGCTCTTGTTCCAGCCTGTCCCAGCCTCCAGCAGGTACAACTCTCTAGGAGAGCCACAGCTGGCCAGGACCAGACAGGACCACTCTGTGTGGTAGTCCTAAGTTAGAGGACATTCGGGGAACTTGTTTCCATGGTTTTGTTCCCTTCTCGTTATGAAAGGGCTTTTGCTTTGCCCGGCCTTTGTTTGGGGAGTTCAACTAATAAAGGGGCCATTTTGCTGGAATGAATTACTGATGAAAGTCCTGCTGGGATCGGCAGGAGGACGGCCCTCTGGCTTCACTTCAGCAAGGTAAATGGGCAGTCAAGGGCACTTTGGAGTTCACTGCCATCGGCAACGTGAAGGGTCTGGTTATTGGTTAATGTGGAAACCAGGGGAGGCAGTTACAAAAGGCACCAGAGACTTACAATAGAAAGCCCCCCCCGCCCCCCCCTCATACCTGAAAAGTCTGTACGTCAGGGCCTGCTGGCCGCAAATTCTAAACAATGAACTCTCTCTGCCTACTCTTAGGTTACTCGGCCTCCATTACTAACATCGTGGCCCCTGTAAGGACTTGAAGCTTTACCTTTCTGAACTGAGAAAGCCAGTCTTATGTTCAGGGTGGGATGGGGTAATCAGGAGAAAAGTATGTTCTCTACGACTTTGTAGGCTTCACTTAAACATGGAGGATTTAAACACACCTTAGGGGCTTGAGATGTACACAGAGTCCTTAGCACGCACACCATCCACACCACTGAGTCTGTGGGATTTGAGGTGCTCATTTGTAGCTCTAGCACTCGGGAGGGGGAGACAGTAAGAGTCCCATGTTCGAGACCATTCTTGGCTACATTTTGAGTTAGAAGGCAGATTGAGCCACAGAAAAACCTGTCTCGAAGCAAAACAAAACTTCAAAGTCATTTTTTGTCAGTGGCTAAGGGTCCACTCACTGCTTGCCAAGGATGTACAAGGGCCAGATAAAACCAGTTCTTCAGAGCTCAAGGGACTTTGGAGAAAGACAAAACACTGTTAAGCCAAAACATGTCTGACTTGCTTTCCCCATGTCTGGTGTGTACAACACTAACACACTGTCTGTCACAAGGATTCACGGACTCACAGGACGCCGAGGCCCAGGTTCCTTCTGTTTGACTGAGACTCCAGTGCGACTGAAGTCTTTAGATGAATCAGTGTTTTGCAGTTAAGTCTCCCTCAGAATGTTGCTGTTTGCAAACAGTGCCATGGGAGGTGGCATTTAAATCAATTGACCGTGAGCTCTTGCGAATTCAGGGGCATTATTAAGAGCTGATAAAGTTAATAGAACCTGGGTAAGAGAAAAGGTGCCCCTTGCTACTGTTTGAGGGCATCTAGCGCCCATCAGTTCTGAGTGATTAGGCAGCAGACGCCGGGGGCAGAGAGGCCAGTGCCCAGCTTTGGATGTTGTGCTGATTACTGTCTCTGCAGACTGGCTTTTTGCTGAAAGGCAAGCCAGCCATGGCGTCCTGCCATTTCTGCTATTTACAGTCAGCACAGAGAACTGGAGAGATAGCTCAGTCACTGAAATGTTTACTATGTAACCCCGAGGCCCACAGGTCAGATACACAGCACCCACAGAAACTGTCCACAGTGGCATGCTCTGTGGGGACAGTGACAAGCAGGTCCCTGGAGTTTACCTGGCCAACCAGCTTAGCCTAAAGCATGAGTTCCAGGTTCAGCAAGAGGCCATGTCTCAAAAAGTAATAGCAGGCTGGTGAGATGCTTCATCTAGTAAGGCCGCTTGCTCTGTAACCTCGTGGCCTGAGTTCAATCCTATGATCTCACCCCCCACTTCCTACACACACCCATCAAGGACCCCAGCATGAGTGTGTCTTTTCACTGGGATTCACGTTTTCAATCCGTAAAACAGAACGAAACAGGCTCTCACTACCTAGCCGCGCCTGGCCTGGAATTTAGTACACTCACCTCAGAGGGACCTGCCTGCCTCTGCCTCCGACATGCTGGGATGAAAGACATGTACCATCACACATATCTGACAAGGTCAACATCCAAGATTCACGGAAGAAGGCCCCAAAGCTGTCAGCTCTTCACATTCACCACCGTCAGTGTGAACGCACACTCCACATTGTGATAAAAGTATCATTAGGGAGAGAGAGAGAGAGGAGAGAGGAGAGAGAGAGGAAGAGAGAGAGGAGAAAGAGAGAGGAGAGAGGAGAGAGAGAGAGAGAGAGAGAGAGGGAGAGGGAGAGAAAGGGAGAGAGGAGAGAGAGGAGAGAGAGGAGAGAGAGAGAGA
>NC_034602.1:93704653-93712377 GCF_900095145.1 Mus pahari | reverse complement strand
GTTAGTGAAAAAGAGAAGGAAAAAAATTATGCTGGAGAGGAGAGAGAGAGAGAGAGAGAGAGAGAGAGAGAGAGAGAGAGAGAGAGAGAGAGAAAGGTGTTCTAGCTTGTAAAGAAAAGATCCTAAGACCTGGCTTGCTGACGTCACCATTGGACTCTGCCCTCTTTAAAATACTGAACCGAATCAAAACAATAGAAGAAAAAGCAATGCTCCACCAGCTTCAGGTGCTTACTGAGCGGCAGAACAGCAGCAGGAGCGAGACACCGGAAGTGCGCTCCGGGAGACACCAGGAGGGTGGGGCGGGGCGGGCGGTGAGCACTGACCGTAGTGCATCCTCTGGAGAGCAGCTGTAATCCAGCATCACCACTGTCCGCACATCCCCATTTCCTCCTGCCTGGCTCCAGGAAACCACGGCCCGTGTCTTCCTGGAACACGGACTCTCTTTTATCATCTAAGCACAAGCAGGCACAGGCAACTCAGGTAAACACGGAGAGAAAGGGAAGGCGTGTACGCAGGAGGCTTGTACGGCTGTTCTGATTTTCTAGGCTTGACCTTTCGTAAACCCGGTCCCTCAAGCCTTTTAGGAAGAGAACGGACAGCCAGCCAGGGTGCAAACATTTCCTAACCCAGTGACAGTGGCTACTGACCTGTTAATGGGGCACTGCTTCCAAGTTCTCCAGTGTGCAAAGATTTATGGTCCCTGGGCGTATGCCATTTCCCCCAGAATGCCATTTTGTGGAGGAAAACATCCGTGTATGCCCATCTTCCCCCAGCTTCCAAGTTACGATGAACGGTCAGGGAGAAGTCCAGCCTGACAGGAAAGGACAGGATGTTGACCAGCTTTCTGCTCTTGCCAACTGTAGTGGCTACATCTATACAAGCCAGCCAGATCCAAGTCTGGAGGCCATCCTAGTCTACCCAAGCAGGTCCAGGCTAGCCAGGCTACAGGGGGGAAGGCTGGCAATGGAGCTCAGTGGGCAGAGCACTCTCCTAGCATGCACAGAACCCTAACGGTGAGCCTCAATACAGCCCAACCAGATGCCATGATGGTATAGTCCCCGCACTCAGGAGATAAAGGGCCCGAGGCCAACATGTGCTTCAAGACACTGTCTACCTACAAGGATAGAGGCAGGGAAAGAAAAGGAGACCTTGTCATAGAAAGGAAAGGAGGATGGAAGGGAGGGAAAAGAAGGGGGAGAGGGAAAGGCCATTCTTGTAGAAGGTCTGTGAGCTACCCAGCTAAAATCTAAATAGGTGACAGGCTGATTCAGACATTTTGTGAGTTAAAGAATTATAACCTTCAGCAGACCATCCTCATACTCCTCCTCCTCCTCACAGACAAACATAGGAAATACAATTTGCCACTAAAATGGGAATTAAAGCCAGGCATCTTCCAGCTCAATGAATTACAAGTCCTTCTGCTCACACCCGATCTCCAACAGCCCCTCACTGAAACCATCATGAAAAGGTAAATCTGTTTATATTCCAAATGCTGGTCCCAAGAAAGGTTGTGAACTACTAAGATTTAGATAAACTTATTTTATTGTTATAAATTTATTTTTAAAACACATTTTCTATTCATTGGAAATCCTATTATATTGGCCCAAAAGTGTACCATGTATAACCAAAACTCCAGCCTATGCACATAAAGTGACTATTAAAGGATGTGTTATTTTATTTTTAGCATTTGTTTTAAGAAACAATCAAAGAGTCTTGACACACCACACACTCTACTTCATTCCAGGCCGTCAAGACTGTGAAGTCTGCTGTGGGATTCGAAGAGGTACAGTACCATCCAATGCTCCAGGAAGCTCCATTCACTTGCTTTAAGTTAAAACAGTAGAGAAGTCAATATTTTAGCAAACCTAAGATTATGAGTTTGGCCCCTTTTGTGTCTTCAACGATCCAAGGTTAAGCAATATTGCACCAGTTAAGCAAAAAATAAATCATGACACCTCAAGAAAGAAAGAAAGAAAGAAAGAAAGAAAGAAAGAAAGAAAGAACAAAACAAAACCAAAAAACTGCAATGTAGTAAGAAGAAAGTCAATTTAATCATTTACTTTAGCAGGCAAGCAATGTGTAAACATTCAGCCAGCAGCCGCATCCGACTTACAATTTAAAAAGAACTGAGATCGGTGACTGTGATTTTTCCTTCCCTTTCCCCAGAAAGAGGAGGAGGAGGAGCAGGGGGAGGAGGGGGGGAGGAGGAGGAGGAGGAAGAAACAAAACAATCCCACCCCCCAAAAAAATACCCAAAAAGTAAAGAAAATATCTGGAAACGAATGACTTAAAATGCTACAAACATGGAACATTCGGTTTCGTCTGCTACCAGCCTCTGTGCATCGTGTTTGAAGGGCTTATCTACTCCTAAAATGCGTTATCTTGTAATAACTTGCACGTGAGCATCTGCAATCTAGGGAGGTGTCCCCGCACGCATGTGGGTGTGCCCGCATTCGCTTAGTTCAAATCCCGTTTGCAAAGGGGACATTGACATCTTGATTCAATGCCTCTTTGACTTCTAGTGGCAGCGTGTCAAACAGTTGGTCTTCTACAACAAGCCCGCTCTTCTTGAGCATGCGACACTGGCCCAGCTGGGCTGGCAGGCGGTCCAGGCAGTTGCCCTTCAGCTCCAGCTGAGTCAGCTGGGTGAGCTGACTGATTTTCTCAGGCAGGGAGGCGATACAGTTCTGCCCTAGGTTCAAAGTCCTCAACTTCACGCACTTAAACAACTGTTTTGGCAGAATGTCCACCTTGTTCCCTGTGATGTGCAAATGCTGCAGGTTCTGGAGCAAACCTATCTCTATGGGGATCGTGGAAATGTTGTTATAGCTGACATCTAAGCATCTGAGTTTCTGTAAACTAAACACTGCCACCGGTAAGGACTCGAGCTTGTTGTTGGAGAAGTAGAGCGACTCCAGGTTCTTGACGTGGGTAATGGAGGGTGGGATGGCCACAATTTTATTGTGCCACAGTTTTAAGCAAGTCAGTCGCTTCAGATGTTGGAAGCTGATGATCTCCTCGATCGTCCGGATGTTGTTTGACTTTAAGTCCAGCTCCTGCAGGTTAGAGAGGCTGAAAATGGCGTGCGGGATTCTCTCCAGCTCACAGTTCTGCAGCTCCAGCTCGGCCACGTTCATCATCTTCTTCAGGCTGTTCAGGACCAAGAGCTTGGTCCCGTCGTTGTGGATGACGAGCTTCGTGAGGTGTGGAGCCACATCGGTGATGTTGGAGGGAACTTTGGTCAGGTTACTCTTCACGTGGAGGATCTTAAGGTGCCGCAGCTCTCGCAGAGACTCCAGTCCGATCATCTTATTGTTCTCTGAGTTCAAATTGCCTATTAAGTACAGCTCCCGCAGGTTTTTGAGCAGATACACCCAGGCGGGGATCTCAGCCACATCAGTGAACTTCACGTGAAGGCATCTCAAGTGATCTCGGAGGAAGCTAAAGGCAGTCTGTTCCACCTTTGCAGGGCAGTGGCAGAGGTGGAGCTCTTGGAGGTTAGTCATCTGAGAGATCTTGGCAGGAATTTTTGCTTCGGGGATCAGTTCAAGTTTTAGCACATCCAGGTCTGTGAGGTCAAAGACAGCGTCGGGCACCCCGGACAGCATGAACAGGTGCAGCTCCTGCTTGTCCTGAGCATTGCGAGACACGTGCTGCCTGAGTTTCTCGAAAGTCCATTCATGGTTCAGGCTGATCTCCCTCAGTTTGTTCTCACTGACTTCGGATAAGAACACACCGAAACGCTTGGAATAGAGCTGGTCGTACTGGTCAACCATGTGCAGAAGGAACGCAAAGTCGTTCTTGACATCCGGGATGTCGCTGAAGCTGCTTTCCTCCCGGACTTTCTCAAACGAGTACTCCTTCAGAGGGATCCTGAATAACCAGAAGAGAGTGTAGAGGCAGATGAAGCCATAGACGCAGATGATGGAGATGTAGCTGATGAGCAGCTTTTTCAACATGTAGGCCATATTGTGAGTGCACTCGAACACCTCGTACCCCGTGAGGTGCTCGACTTTTGGCTTGCAGACGTGCTCGAAGCTGATGGCGTTGACAAAGTTCGCAGTGTAGCAGAGGATAAAAATGAACTTGGCAGTTTTGATGAGTGTTTGGACCACATAGAGCTTATAGATCAAGTCACTGTCTTCCACGTGGGCGCGGAATTTCCTCACTTTCTCAAACAGGGCTTTGGCCTGCTCCCCGTCTTTCTTGTCCAGGATGGTCATGCTGGGAACCTCGATCACCGGTTTCTCCGCCGAGAACTTGAAGCCGGTTTTGTTGATCATGGGGGTGCTGGCGCTGGGGCTCCCCTCGTCACTGCTGGTGGACACGTGCTTCGGCAGGGTCTGGGCGCCCGTTATCCGCTGCTTGTTCTCCTCAGAATCTTCACAGGCCGTCTCCGACAGTGCCTTAGTAGTCCAGGGAGATTCAAAACACTTTCCTAATATTGAAACGAAATGCTCCACCTTGGAGCACGTCTTGGGATATTTGAACCAAAAGTTGCTACTGACCATAAGGATGATGGTGTGTATAAGGGCAAGGTACGGAAAGTACTTGGAGTACCAAGGGAGGGCCAGATGGTAACACATCTGATTGATAAATACGTACTGCTGAAAATCCAAGTTGGTTTTTCGGCCCGTTGGGTCTCTCTTCTCTTTCTTCACCTCCTGATTGGGAAAGGTGGACTCTGTGTGAGGATGGGTGGCTTGGAGAGGTATGTCAGGGGTCACAGCAGATGTGCCAAAGGCAACGTCATTCGTCATCGTCGTCTGCCCGTTTTGGTCTTGGTGTGTGGCTGTTTCCATCCTGGGGACTTCAGTGGTGACGTCAGCATTTCCGGGTGGTGTGTGCGCCTTTGAATTTGCAGGCGACGGCAACACTGGCAAACAGACCACCTGATCTTTGGTAAGTTGCATGGTCCCTGCGAAGATGGCTACCATCAGCATAACGACCGCCAGGTAATCCATAAACACGTCCCACCATGGCTTCAGGATTCGGTAAGTTGGCTGAATGTCATTAAGTGAAGCAACTTCCGCAAGGGTAAACATTCCTGAAAAACAGAAAGGAAACAAAAGTCGTCACATTGCAGAGCAGAAGGCAGCGGGACCAATGAGAGCCCTTTCCAGATGCCATTACTTCACTACAGACTATAGACATCAGCATAGACGTCGTTATGTCACTACAAATGTCGCTATAAAAGCAACAGGCAGCAAAACCAAGGGAAACCCTACAAGAGGTGGGGCATCACGGAGCAAGAAGTGTCAGGAAAGAGACTTGTTTGTCTAACAACGCTCTGTGAAAAAACCTACACCTAGACTTCAGGGACTGAGTCTGACAGCGGTCTGGTGCTCTGCTTGCGAGCACACAGTGGGGTTTGTGGGTGAGGGCATATCTCCCTTCCCTTTTTATTCAGCGTTTCCTGTGACTATCTGACATATTTTTACCTTTCACGACTGGCTTAGAAGGGCTCCCGGAACGACAGAAAGCCAGGGTAAAGGCTTTGAGGACTGAGTGAGGACTGAGTGAAGACTGAGTGAGGACTGAGTGAGAGTGGCTGTCCTGAGGGTGCCTGAGACTTGTCTTTGACATCTCCACCACTGCCTTGACATCCTGCTGTCTGTCCCAGTACACTGAGGTAATTTCTACTTAACTGCTCTCTCCCTGCAGTCCTCTCTTCCTGGAATGCTTCCTCTAGTCTGCTCAGCTGCCAGGCTTCTGTCTCCTTTTCCTCATGCCTTAGATGTGTTCCTGCAGGGTACAGGACCTTTGTCCAACACTGCCCCACTCACACCGTTTGCTCGCCCAAGTCCATCCACATTACCATTCTAGCGAGGGCCAGGACTGTGGTCATTTCCTTTCCTTGTTCTGCACATACGATACCTGACATAGTAGATGCTTGGACAAAACAACGCAAGAGGGTTTGTTCATCACCTTCAAAATATAAAGATTACGGAAACACCTATTACCTGTATCTATATGGTATAGGGGGCAGGAACAGCTATTACCTGCATCTATATAGTATAGGGTGGGGGAACACCTATTACCTGCATCTATGTAGTATAGAGTAGGGGAACAGCTATTAAGCTGAATCACCCTGTAGAGCAACTTGTGTCTGTGCAAGAATAAAAACTCCAGGACAGACCTTAGCAGGGAAGATGTAAATGGCCGAGTAAGAGAAGCTGTGGGGTTTCATGGCGCTGTTTCAGAGTGGTCAAACCTTCAGTGCTGTTTCAAGCATCTCTTCCTAGGAATCACAGCCCTGACTTCACACCGGCCGCCATCCTCTCCAGTCAGAATGAAGAAGCCCTGACTTCACACCGGCCGCCATCCCCTCCAGCCAGAATGATGAAGCCCTGACTTCACACTGGCCGCCATCCTCTCCAGCCAGAATGATGAAGCCCAACTAAGATTAGCATCAACTCCAAGCCCAGACAGACACGACCCCCAGTAGTTTCTGCTCCACCACCGCCAAGGGTGGTGGCTCATCAGTTGTGACATTTCCCCATCTTTCTGCTGAGCTCACTCATTAGCTCCTAGCAGAAGCACAGCCTTGCTATCCCGGGTGCTAGCATGCTGACTAAGGGGAATGGCTTCTAACCCGAGCTCCTTACGCTGCTGTCCACCACAGCCCACACTGACCCCTGACATCGCCATCTTCCTTCCATACGGTGCCAGGCACTGTCTTACCCGAGTCACACGGGCTGTGGTCCCCGAGTTAATACAGAATGATTCTGAAAACCAGGCCGTTACGAGAAGTTTGGAGCCTTGTGCTTTGTGGGTGTCTTACTTCCTTCTCTACTGTGGTGACGGAGTGCTGTGACCAAGCCAAACACGCATACATACTGAGAAAACAAGTCTCCTTCCCGAGAAAATGTCCTATCGGAAACATAAAGGTCAGGGTCACTGGCTGTGGCTCTACTGTGACAGAGAGTCCAGGGAAGGATGCGGCTAACTAAAGCCAGGAGTTTGAGCAAACCTTCGCAATTCTAGCTTCATCCAGTTTACAGTACAGTCTATCCGCTTACCATCCTCCCTTCTCCCCTCCCCCTCTCCTTTTCATTTTCCAAGGGTGGTGAGATGGGATCTCATAAAATCCAGACTGGCCTTGAACCCCCTTTCCCCTCCTGCTTCCACCTCCCAAAAGCTAGGATGACAGGTGTGCACCACCACACCCAAAAAGCGTTTGTAAGGGGCCTGTCAGGGGGCTTGGCTAACATCTCTACACCCCACTTCCTTCCATTTGTCAACCAGGCGTCCGAGACCTGAGCATTTGGTTTTCCCTGTATGTTCCCTCACCTTGAGTGTGCTCCTAAGGTAAAACATAGTTTGTGCCTGAAGCTGAGCTGTGGGGGTGGGGAGGTGGAGGTGAGGGAGTGGGGGTGGCATGGGGCAGACCATGGAGATTCCCAGCATTCTCTTCCACCTCTCTTCTAGGCAGGAAGCCTGTCTGCTCGCTCATCAAAGGATCTCTGCCCAGATACTGACCCCTGACCCCTGAGCCTGCTGATCCTTATCTCTAGGTGTGGGAGATCTCTAGAAAGCAATGCCTAGGTCTTTCAGCCAGATACATATCCTGTTAGCCCTTAAAAACTTCTCAAAGGGACCCCATTCGGAGTCCATCCCATCATCAGCCACCAACCTAGATACTAATGCTCATGCTCATGCCGGCAAGATACTGCTGAAGGGTCCCTGATATTGTGGCCTCTTGTGAGGCTACGCCAGTGCCT
>NC_034602.1:93645994-93704388 GCF_900095145.1 Mus pahari | reverse complement strand
CTTTCGGGATAGCATTTGAAATGTAAATAAAGAAAATAATAAAAAAAAAAAAAAAAAAAAAAAAAAAAAAAAAAAATACAGTGTATCCAAAAAAAAAAAAAAAAAAAAAAAAAAAAAAAAACTTCTCAAAGGCAGTTAAGAGAAAGACAGATGGGGATGCAAAGTCTGCTCCATCCAGAGGGATTTTACTAAGTTAAAAAGGCTCCTGTGGTGTGTTAGGAAACCTAACCACTGAGATGGAAATGAACACAGCAGACACTGGCCCTCAGGCTCCCTCCAGTTGGCTTGGGTTCCTCTCCTAGCAGGTAGCTTTTCTTATCTGCATGTCCCCAGGGCACAGCCCAGGATGGGCATTTAATACAGGCTGGTGTGCAGAACCAACCACACAGACATCCAACAGCAGGCTCATTAGATACTGAACCCAAACCAATACTGCCAGCAAGGAAAGGTCACTAGTAATTACACCAAGGTGAAAATGACCGGCGCTGACAGGCATTTTTCAACGTCCAAATGGACAACCCGTTACAGATCTTTGCAGCAGGTTAGTCTAAAGCTAACTCACTGCAGCCAGTCGACTGCAGGCAGCTCAGGAAATGACAGCCATGTCCTCAGGAGAGGAGACCAAATCCTGACTCCTAACAGAGTGGTAAGCCCATAATCTCTGGGTCAGAAGCCAACAGACTTAGCACAACAGAGGTGACACCATACCGAAGGCCAAGAGAAGACCTCCAGGAGGCAGCCTCCTGCCTCTGGCTTCCTTTGTGTCTTGCATGGGATTTTCTAACCTTCCACCCAGGCAGTGAGGCATGAACTGTGAACGAGGTGCGGTGCTGGGTTAGTAGTAAATGTTGTCTCCCTCTATGCACACATTATACTGAAGTCAATAAAGCAGACCATCGTGTTAAAGCGCTGTGCAAGTGTCCGGTGCATCATAAGCACCCAGCAAAACCTAGCTGTGTTAGAGTCTGCCGAGAGGAAGAACGTGTTCAATCTGAAGAATCCTATGCAGACTTGGTGCAAAGTCTGCTTCTCACAGTGAACTGGTACAAAGAGCTGCGGAGTCCAGATAATCCCCCGAGACTTGGCTTTCCCCTTCTGCCAAGTTCATCTAAATGTTGTGTGGGCAACATGGGCATCGAGAATTCGTTGTTATCCATTTACTCACTTCTCCTCTAGCTAGAACCCACAGCATGGTAGAGTCCCTCACAGCCCAGAGGCTCTAGCTGAGCTAGAACTCACTGCTTCAGTTCTCATCCTATCTTTATCTCGTACTCTAACTATAAGATGGAGCACTCACGGCCTGGCTATCGTCTAGGGCACCTAGGCCTTTCCTTGTACGATCGATGAAAAGGGGGTGACATACCACCGTGACAGAGCAAACACACCCAACACTCGCACTGGAACAGTTCCCCAAAGGGCCTCCAGGTGTCAAAATACACGGGGTGGGGTGGGGGTGGGGATAGGCGTGACCAGGATCTGCAATGTGGTGATGGTAAAGAAGACCAACGAGGATCATGGGAGCTGATGGGATAGCTCATGGGTATAAGGCACTCACTTCCTGTCAGGACTGACAACCTAAGTTCAATCCTTGGACCCAGATGGTGGAAGAGAAGCAACTCTCTATAGTTGTCCACGTGCGTGGCACGGCACACCTACACTCACATATATACAAACAGATGTAAATTTTAAAGGAGGGGGGGTCATGAAAAATGAGGGAGAGAAAACTATATGAACAAAGAAAGAAATAGGGAAGAAAATCAAGAAAAACAATAGCTAAGGGAAGGATTTTAATAAGGGTATTATAAATCAATCAAATAATGGGGGAAATTACAGTTGACAGACTCTTGAAAGTCATTAATCGCCTCTCTTATAACGGAACTCATCTCGACACCAGAAACATCTCTGTGTTCACAAAAAAATTCCTTTCCAAGTAGTACACATAACGCCTTACTTTAGAACCAGCGGTGAACAGGTGAATCGGGCTGAGCGTTACCTTTGCTTTATTTCTAAGGGTTTAATAAAATAAAGACACGTTTCATTCAAACGGAATTTATCCAACCGTGATCCCAAAGCGTCTATGTATGCGTGCGGCTCTCCTGAAAATCGCTTATGATCTTGATGAGTCCAGAGGTTATTTCTCCGCAGCAGCTCACTAACTAAGGCATGCCTGGAATGAGTGGCCACCTTCCTGTCCCTGCAGTAGATACCAGTGGATGCATCCTAGAGAGGCACCGCTGAATTATAACTCAAAGCATTTCCCACAGCTCCAATGTACCAGTGGAGCTGTAATGCTCAAGCATCACCGAGCACAGGAGTTTATAAAAGCTAAACCTAGAGACAGAACAGCACAAAATACACGAGTCAGCCAGCATCTATCTGCACGTTTATTTCAGCATGATATGCTGCCTCCCGAAGGACTACGCAGAGATTTTTGTTTTTGAGACAGGGTTTCTCTGTGTAGCCCTGGCTGTCCTCGAACTCAGAGATCCGACTGCTTCTGCCTCCCAAGTTACATGGAGATCTTTGATTTGGGATAATTCTGAGCATCTGCTTTCTGATAAACACAAGTTTACCTCTGTAAGAATAGTCTTAGAGAACGTGTCTTAGTTAAGGTTTTACTGCTGTGAACAGACACCATGACCAAGGCAACTCCTACAAGGAGAACATTTAATTGGGGCTGGCTTACAGGGTCAGAAGTTCAGTCCAATATCATCAATTCGGGAGCATGGCATCTTCCAGGCAGGCATGGTGCAGGAGGAGCTGAGAGGTCTACATCTGGTTCCAAAGGCAAAGAGCAGAAGACTGGCTTCCAGGCAGCTAGGATGAGGGTCTTAAAGCCACGCCCACAGTGACACACCTATTCCTAACAAGGCCTCACCTCCTAATAGTGCCACTTCCTGGGCCAAGCATACACAAACCACCACA
Source organism: Mus pahari (assembly GCF_900095145.1). NCBI lineage: Eukaryota > Metazoa > Chordata > Mammalia > Rodentia > Muridae > Mus > Mus pahari. The sequence continues at coordinate 93,701,463 of NC_034602.1, read as the reverse complement.
ATATATTTTAAGTAACATTTTTGAATGATGATTTCATCACGTTTAATTTACTTGGTGTGCATGCAGGTTGCAGTGTGTGTGTGTGTGTGTGTGTGTGTGTGTGTGTGTGTGTGCATGCGCACACATATGAGCATGAGTGTATCTATGTGTTCACAAGTGTCATAGCACAGATGTGGAAGTCAGAAGACAGCTTGTGGGAGTCTATCCTCTCCTCTCCAACATGGGTCTGAAAAGTCTGACTCTGGCCTTCAGGCTCGGCAGCAGGCACCATTACCCATAGAGTCATCTGGCTGCCCATGTTAACACTGTTTTAAAATTGTTTTACCTGTGTGTGTTAATGGTGTCAATATATTTGTTTAAGCATCAACCATTTTAACTGCAGATAATGAACTTTTCCAACTCCTTTCCGAGTAAACTCATAAAGAATAGTATTTATTTATATCCTGGGATAAATGGAGGGAGACATTCACAAGCAAATCTCATTAAAGAGTTGAGGCCATCCAGAGCTACATAGTTACAGTCTCAAAACCAACCAACCAACCAACCAACCAACCCAGACAACAGAAAAGAGACAAGTTGCTCCTTTATAGAACTTCGTACACAACACATTGGAACTAAGGTAGTATTAGATCTGAAGCTATAGTAGACAGTGTTTGAGGCTGCAAAGGTTGTTAAGGGTCCTCTCACTCACCAATCTCAAGCATCACATACTAGGTCTGGGCCTGGAGTTGTTGATTGTTGTCTTGGTCATCACAGATGACACAAAACATTTTTGCTATACAGCTATCAGCTTACAAACATCCATACTTTCTTTTCTTCTTATCAGTTCTAGGCTGTCCTAGAACTTGCTCTATAGATCAGGCTGGCCTCTAATTCACAGAGATCGGCCTGCTTCTGCCTCCCAAGTGCTGAGATTAACACCATGCCTGGCTAACATCCACATTTTCAATGATTGCCTTAGAACATCTCTTTGGTTTGGGCTTATACAGTTACCAAGACAGGTAAGATTCTCTGCCCTCCTGCAGCTTAACAATCTGCCTGTGTTTACCTTACATATTGTGGACCACTGGAGCTCAGCCCAGCATTGTTTACATGCTCTGATTGTTTAAAATGACAATGCAGCACCTGAACAGCCAAAAAAAACGAAAAACCACAACAACAACAGAAAAACGACTGCAGAGAACAGCAAGTCAGTAAAAATAGACATGCAGGTGTGGCCACACACCTACAGCAGGGGAGCCATAAGCCTGAGCTCAGCATAAGCCACCCAGTGATAACCGTCTCAAATAAAATCCAAAACATTTGTACACCACACACAAGGTTTTAAGTTCAGTTCCTAGCACAGTAAAACAAACAACAAGAAGCAACAGAAAGGTAAACAAACAACTGACTGGGTATTCTGGGAACCCTCAGAGAAGGACTCATATCATGAGATGTCTGGGTGAGCCATGAACACGGGCCACGGAGAACATCAGCCTTTCCGCAACCCGCGAGGGCTAGAAATGGCTGAGGCCATGCCTAAGGCTGGTGCACAAACTCAAGCTTAGATCTGCTAGGCACACAACCCACAGACCCGTCTTATCTTCCACGGCTCTAGTCCGTTCCATGTGGCTAATCTCTCACTCTCCCCCTCCCCCGCCCCCTCTGTGTTGGAGGTGAGTGAGCATGAGGTGGAGGTTGGAGGACAATTTGTTACATGGTTTCTGGGATTTGAACTCCAGTTGCCAGACTTGTACTGGAAGCACCTTCACTACTGAGCCACCCTGCCAACCCCACAGTAAGCAACCCTGAATTAAAAACAAGGGACAACCGTGTACACAGCATCTCTCGCATATAGATACACACGCTTATAAATGTGTTTCTTATATAAAAACCATACAGAGGGGGAGGGAGGAGAGGCTGTCCACAGCAGCTGACGCTGTGCACATTACTTGAGAAGATCTGTACTTTGACAGGCAGGAATTCATCCTGTCAGTGTGACAGGGCACACTGCTCACACAGCACAATGGCATCCACTTCTGAGGGTAGAGGCACATGGCAATGAGAAATGAACACTAAGTCTTTGACTTAAAGGTAGGATGATTGGGGGGACACATGATGTGCAGCTGTGTGCCTACACACACACACACACACACACACACACCCCACAATGGGAAGAGAATCAGCATCTTCTAGAAAATATTTTAATAAATTAATACCAAAGTGGCTGGAAATATAGCTCGGTGGGAAAGTACTTCCCCCAGAAAGTGCAAGGCCCTGAAGTCGAAGCTCCCACAACACAGACTTGTGTGCATATGCGCGCATGCACACACACACTTACACACATACATACTCATGTATGCAGTCACACATGTACATTCACACTCATACATATACTCACAACTCATACACACATACACTCATGCACACACACTCATGTACACACAATTAGACACATATACGCATATATACTCATGTACACACACAATCGCACACTCATATACACCCCTGCACACATACTCATACAGACTTATATACACATACATCCTACACACAATCACACAATACACTCCTGTGCACATGCTCATACACACTCTCACACACGCAGAAACTTGTACTAAATGTAGAAATACGAAAATAAGAGTGGCGAGGCAGAAAACGTAAAGAGATTCTATGCTTCGCATGTCCATTGGCTCATCTGTCTGACTAATCACAAATCCACACACTGGAAGAAAAAGCCCGAAATCTCTCTGAGGCTCTGGATTCTGACCTGTATGCAGTGGTGGCTGAAGCTATGGGGTAGGTCAAGATGGGTATGAGATAAAATACAAACAAAACCCTCATTTCTTCCCAGGTTTGACTTTTTAGCAAAAACAGTTCCTTGCTCTTGTGGTAAAGACTACACCAATGGGATAGGACTGTAGGCTCAGTGGCACTGCACTTGCTCAGTATGCTCTGGGTCCTGGGTTCAATCCCCAGCAATACAAGTAATATAATTGAACACAGGTCACTGAATTCCACTTTGAAACCATTCTCCCTCTCCGCCATGCGAGTAAGAGAATCCCTGGGCTTCCCCCACACGCTTCAGCGACCTGGGTGCTTTGTGAATATGTTATCTGCCAGTCTGACACAGAGAAGCAGGACCGGTGGGTTACGGGTAGTCAAGTCTGGCTCCCAGTACCCTCTCTAAAGACGAGGCTACTTGACTCGACCTTTCTTTTCCCACGTCCAGCTGGCTGGAAAGAAGAACAAATACAACTTCAGAGGCCATGCATGGGTAAAGCCTACTGGGATTATCTGGCCAGCCCTTGGCTACTCACATCTGTCCAGTGGAAAGGAAATAAAGGACTAACTTATCCAAACCACCCTACATGGAGTCTCTTTGTTACAGAAGCCTAACAACCACCATAATTAATTAAAAAAAAACTGTGACTATTAAAAAAGTACTTACTAAGAAAAAGCATTTAGAAATGGATTTGGGCAGACTTATATTCTTATCTACATAGCTAGTATTTTCTCTAACACTGTCAAAGGTCTTAGAGTGGAGGAAACAAAACAGGAATTTATGTGAATAAATAACTGACAAGTTATAAGAGCAAATTAATATACTATAAAATCACATTAAAATCAAGTATGATAATAACTCTAACAAAGTTAACAGTAAACCCGTGAGAGGCAAAACACACTGGACAGTTGAGGTGATGATTCAACTAAGGCCACTGCAATAAAACACCCAATCATGAGGGCTGTCTCGAGCAAAGGAGGGGCCTGGCCTCATAAAGACTGCATCTCATGGGAACCAGGAGAATGGAGAGATGGGTTTCAGAACATTCAAGAGCTGAGCGGTTTGCTGTAGTTCCTCAGACCCCCAGAGAGTGAGGGGGACACTTCTGGAAAATTTAAAGATACAGGGATATTTTCTAGGAGTCAGGCACCGGAAAACAGTGGAGAGAAAAGGCTAGAGAAGGGAGAATGGCTAAGTTTGATTTTTCAGGTTGGACAGCTTGGATTGGCTAACACACTGAAGCAGAGACAGACTTGGGTGGCGCTAACATGACTATTCAAAATGAACCAGGGATAGACCCACATACTAATCAACATGTGCCCGATGAAATGCTCAGGGAGACACAGGCAAGAGCAGACCCAGGATCACCAGCATCCAGAGGACATGGCAGAGCTGGGCAAAGGAGGGCAATGGAAGGAGTTAGAAAAGGCGCTTGGAAGGGGCCAGTTGGAAGGGGCCAGCATGGAACCCAGCACAGGGACTGGCTTCAGACACACGGCAGGATGTGCAGGTGAGAGCCCGCTGACAGCAACAAACGGAACCTGGCTCAGGCGGGTCAGGCCCAAGCAGAAACTTGAATATCTGCTTCTTCCAGCTTGCCTGGATGGAAAAGCCCGGCTTGGGCTGCAGCACGGAGTGAAGGAGATCTGGCAAAGGACACACTTTTAGGCAAGGGAAGGAGTTAGGTGGGAGAAGCTGACAGTAGCTAAGAAAGGGCAGAGGCATCAAATTATACACACAAACACAGTCTGACTAGGGGCGAGCAAACACACACACACACACACACACACACACACACACACACACGCACGCATGAAGTTTGTTTAACCTTCACACCTTTAGGAAGGGATAAAGATGAGGGAATTCCTACTCCTGCGAAAGTTCCCTTTCCAGTGTTTGTTTTCTCTTTACTACCCCGGCAAACATTAACTTTGCCAACCACCATCTTACCCAATCATAAAACCTTAAAGGGTCCTTTTCTGTAGTTGAAGGGGGGAGGAAAAGGGTGAGTTGTAATTCCAGATAACACCCTCTCCCCCAAACACACACACACACACACACACACACACACACACACACACACACACGAGCAGCTCTGTGAATATCTTATAATGCAAACAGGGTCAGGCTCTCCCACCAGGCCAAAGTCTCTGGGAAGGCTAAACATCCAGAGAACTCAAGTTAGATCTCATTGGAAGGAAGGAAGCATGAAAAGAAATGTTTACTCTTCCTAAGGGGGGTGTTAGCAACCCACATAGCTGGATTTACTCTATGTCCTTGGTCGCAGTGGGGGTGGAGGGGGGTGAGGGAGATAGAATGCAGGGCATCTTCACAGGGCAATCTTCAATTGTTAGCCCCCTCCCCCCCAAACCACTCCCCTCCACTTCTAAGGGCTAAAGATCAGAGCCAAAAGTCTCATTTAGAACTTGGCATACTGAGGACTTTCTTTTAAGTCTGCTTTGCAAAATAACATTTCCTAAATTAGTGTTTCTCCAAAGATGAACCATGAGAGCCCATACACGTTCTCTGCTGCTTAGGGAATGGAAAAGAAAATGAGGTATTAGAGAAAATATTTCTACCTGTTGCTTTTAGTTACGGAGCCACTGGTTCCGCAAGCAATCCTTTACCAGGTTGCATCTAGTCCTCTCTGCCCAATGGCTCCTTGCTGTCCTCAGTGCTATGTGAGGAGTCAGTGCTGCTTAAGTGACTCAGGTCGGTAATTTGCTAATGTCACAATCACGGGCAGAAGAAAAAGCAGGCCTGAGTTTGCACAAGCACATGGAGAGACGGGAGGCGCAGACGTCAATTACAGGCCTCCCCTGAATGCTGTCACCGACCTCAGCAAGCTTCCTGCCCCATCAGGTCTGTCTTAATTGCTTTTCATTCCTGCTGTGGAAAAGCAGACACTGAGCTGGCTCCCAGGCAGCAATATGGCAGACTCTCTCACACATCCCTTTACAGTGCAAACAAGCACATCCAGTTTTTAAGGAAATACTAAGGAGCAGGTTGATAGTATTTTTCCATTGGTTTAAAAATAAAGCATTTGACGCTTTGAAGGAAAAAAAATGTGTCTTAAAATTATAGAACAGGAAGCAGCAGCTGGACAGAGCAGCCTTCATTTCCTCTGAGAGCCACCAAGGAACTCTCCATTGAGACAATACTGAGGTTAGCCCCTGGGCAGGGCCGACCCATTCCAGGGTGCCAGAGCTAGATGCAGCAGCAGCAGCAGCGGTGGCTGGTCACTCCTGCAGCTTCAGGGCCCCAGCATGAAGCTGCCTCCGCCCCTCTCCCCCACAGTCTGCCTCCCACTCACTCCGGAGGCATCCGGAGCCAGGCTTCAGACAGTAGCCTGGAACACACCGAATCCTAGCCTGAATTCCAAGCTTCCTGCCGCTACCCAGGGTTACAGCTGAGGCTCTTAATCTCACTGGACCTCAGTTCTCTCCTCTGTGAAATGGAGAAGTTGTCACCTACTTCACAGAGAAATAAAAAGTTAGTGAGACAATGACCATGAGATACTTTTTTAAGTCACACTGAAATAACAGACTAGAGGAACAGTAATATACACTCTTAATATTACAGGGGCTTCCTAGTTTCAATACTTGCACAAATGTTATCACTTCATTTGAGCCTTAACTGATACACAGGATGGGAAGTAATGGTGCAGCAGCACCACCACCACCACCATCATCACCATCACCACCACCACCACCATCATCACCATCACCACCATCATCACCGTGGTGGGAAAACTGTGCCCCAACTCCTCAGCAAGAGTCCGCGTCGGAGGCTGGGAGGTGATTCAGGGTAAAGCTGCTTGTTGAGTAAGTGAAGAGATCTAAAGTCAAGTTCCCCAGCACCCATGTAAGACGCTGGGTCTGATGCCAGACAAGACTGTAATCCCAGTGGGACAGAGTAAAGATGGGGTTCCTTGGGGCTTACTATACTAACATAGCTGGAGATTCAGTGATGGACCCCATTTCAAGAAAATAGAGAATGACAGATCAGAACACTCGTTTTCTTTCTCTCGTTTCACAGGCGGGCATGGGCACACACGCATGCAGGCATGCACATACTTGAGAGTGCACACACACATACACACAGGCAGGCATGCACATTCATATATTCTCTCTCTCTCTCTCTCTCTCTCTCTCTCTCTCTCTCTCTCTCTCACACACTCTCGCGTGCACACACACACACACCTTCAAGCCATCTGAAATGCATCTGGCAAGGCTTGAGTGCCAGGTATGGGGTGGCAAATTATGAAAGTCCCTTATACTTCAGCCTGTACTCTGGGCAAGTCCCTTCGCCTCTTGGGCAACATGACTCATCCACTTGTCACCAGCACAGGGCTGGTGTCAGACAAAAATAGATTAGACCTGGTTCCAGCTCTTGAAGAACTCGGTTGGAGGCAAGGGGTCGGGGATGGAAAGACATGACATATAAACAAATTAATTACAAAACAGTATGCACTCAAAATACAGAGTCTGAGGAAAACACCGTGGGACTTGGGACAGGAAATGACTAACTCTGGGGAACTCAGGGAAGAATTACTTTAATTCGTAAACTGGGAAAAGAAGGGAAGCGGACGACATGAACGTTTATCTTAGGCTAAAGAGAAGGTCTGCAGTCACCCCGCCCTGTGCAGCTCCTACTGCTTGCCTGCTTGTAAATGGGAAGAACCCACATAAAACAGCACAGATACCACGTGGAAAGTGTGTGGAGGTAGGATCGTGTCGACCCAACATGCTAAACACCAGAACCTCAACCAGCGACTGCAATTGCTAGCTGAGTGAAGGCGGGTGCTTGGTCTCTGTCGGTGCCTGTTCCCATGATTATGGGATGGTAAGAAGCCTGGCCATGATGATAATCACAGCAGTAACGGCCACCTGCCTCAGAGGGTCAATATGAAGATGCACTGCGTCCAGAGGTGCACACAGACCTGTTCTCCACACAGAGTTGATTGGTGAACAGAGTTGTCTGGTGAGGCAGGAATAGTGCTACTGTTCTGACTGGTAATGTGGCTCAGCAGAGCACTGTGGCAGTCTGCTGCTGGCCTAGCGTGTCCAGGATCTGGGTTTGATTCCTGGCACCAGAAAGTGCCGGGTGATGCACCCTTGTAATCCCAAGGCTTAGGAAAGAGAGACGGAAGGACCAGGTGTTCAAGGAAATCTTCAACTACAGAAAGAGCTCAATTTATCAAGAGATCCCTTAAAAGTGCACACACACACACGCACACACACACAAATGAAGAAATAAAAAATAAAATTACTACTACTTTGCTTGCTAATCACAAAACATGCCTTTAAGTCTTAAAGTTGTGTGCGAAGTCTCCATATTTTATTATTTTTTTTAGAAGCAAACAGTTGATCATGGCATCAAGCCATGTGTTGCATGTACACTGACATGAACTGTAAGGGATGGAAGCCTGACATGAAAACTCTTTCCAGTTGTCATATGAAGTATGTGTGAATAGGTTCAAGGTAATGGGATTTAAAACATCGTATTTTAGAAGATGATATGCTTCTAAATAGATCCTGCAGGAATTCTGAATAGTTTGTAATCACGGAAAAGCAAAACCAAAAGGGAAAATACCTTCCCAATCTCACTGAAACCCTTTCTATGATGTTTCAGGTTATCTTTAAAATTTGGTTTACAATATTTCAAAATTAAATCCTTCTTTATACCACTGAAGAGACAAGCAAGTTTGGCCAATCAAAGTATAGGCAGTTAAGTAAAATTATTTTCATTAGTGTTTTTTTTCTGTGTATGAGAGCTTTGCCTGTATGCATGTATGTCTATCACACATGTACAGGGGCCAGAAGTGGTTATGTGGGCAACAGGCTCATGTGCACTACCATGTACATGCTGGGATCCGAACCCAGGTCTTCTGCCAGAGCAGCCGTCTCTCTAGCCTCAGTGATTTCCATTTTTCTCTCATTGCACTCACAATGAGAATTATTTGGACTGTTACCAAAATGTTGTCATTATGATATGGTAATTGTCAGGTGAAACAGGTTGTATCTAGATCAAATTAAACTTCTATAAATCAAACTGGATGTTTTAATTGGCAACAATAGCAGCACTCAACAGACCAAAAGATTCTGTATTTAATATTTAATGTATTAAACATCATTCACCCATTGGCTTTAAACCAAACTCAACACTTCCTGACTCTGGGGGCCTGTGGTTTTTCCTTGGTCAATAATACTTAGGTTCAAACATCAAAATCCATCACTAAAAGCCAGTGCTGAGAAATGACTTACCAGAACTCTAAAAGAATCAAGAGGTGTGTGTGTGTGGGGGGGGGGGGCTTATCATACTCGTTTTATATTTTAGAAAGAATAGGGTTTTTTTTATTCCAACAGTTTTGTTATTCTTCTTAATGCTTTATAAATATGTCCACAGGAAATGAAGTAAATTAATTCAAGCTGTGATTTATTATAATTTACATGTTTCTTGGTCAGGACATTAGACCAACCTGCCCAGTGCCACAGATCAGAAGGCCCAGTGACAGAATAAGATACATTTGCAAGTTATGTGCAGTGGTGCACACCTGTAATGCTGGCACCCAGGAAACTAACACAGGAGGATCCTGATTTCAACAGCAATCTTGGCTACATGGGGAGAGGCACCATCTCAAAGACAAAACAAGACAATAATATAAAAACTGGGCATGCGGGGAAAGCTCATTATTCAGCCCTCATGAGGCAGACACTGGAAGACTCCCCATGAGTTCCAGGCCAGCCTTCTCTACAGAGTTGTTTCCAGGCCAACCTGAGCTACACAGTCAGACTCTATCTCAAACAAACAGACAAACAAACCAGCAAAAACTAAGTGAATAAATTCATAAATGCTTGGTGGATAAGCTTTTTAGAATACATGTACACCAAGACTTTATAGAGACCTATGTGAAGTCAGGCGGCCGCGCTGGCCCACTTTTAACCAGCACAACGGTAACACAATCATGGATGGGCGAATGTTAGTCTAGGATGGTGCTCAACACTAAACAAATCAATGCTAATCATTAAGGTCTGTAGGGAACAAAATCGATGCTCAGTAAAACTGATGAAAACGACTCCTTCAGCCTGTCTATCCTGTGCTTAGGTTACATGTGACCATCTGTTGTACTTGGTGTTCTTAAGACTCCCTGTGAGCCACACAGGAATCCAGTCCCAAGGTGTCCTGAGTGTCCTGTCCTTTATAATGAGATGTCAGAGGATGCAGGTCGGTCATCCATTTAAGGGAGACTTTGAAAAGCCAAAAGCCAACCAACAGCCCTTGTACGGTACCTCTAAATGACAACACAGATCAAACATCTCCCCGAGACCCTTATGGGGCGGACCTACCCATGACCCGAGATCAATTTCCTGCGGCATGAAGACGGAAGAGTCCCAGCAAAATTCTTGTCCCGAGTCTACACTGCTGCTGGGCCCAGGCAAGGTCACCTAATGTCTCCAAGCCTCAGATCCCTCACATGTGGAGAAGAAGCCCGAATAGCAGGCACCTTCATGTGCTCAAACTGTTAAAATTTAGTTCCTCCTTAGAAATCCAAACTCCAACGTGTCCCAGCAAACAAAGTCTTCCGTCCTACCACAAGGCTGAGTGAATAGGGCTTGCCCCCCCCCCCCCCAGTTTCGGTACCACATCATCCGCAGTTCATTCGTGTGAACACACTAGGATATAACTGTTGTTCATTCAACGGACTGAGTCACTTCAGAGGAGAGAATGTGTCTTACTGGTCTCCGCATATTTAATTACCTGTTTCTGGCTGATTTGGACACAAGACTCATGACCAATGGCTATAAAATAAATTCTCTGAATTGCAGCGTCAAAAGTCCATTGGGCATTTCCCTTTGTTGTGTGAGATGGGGGGCTGGTACTATATTCTAAGGATTTACCAACATTTTCACAAAACATTTTTAAGATAAAAAAAGGGGGGTTTCCTGTGATGATAAAGGTTAATGAAAAATTTGTACGTTCTAAACGGCAAGTCCACATGGACGACACAGAAACAATCAGTTGCCGGGTGTGTAAGGTCCCAGGACCTCTGCTCTGTGACTCACCTGTCACTCCCTCTGCTCCTCTGCATGTGGGCACAAATCCCACCACGGTCGTTTTTTTAACAATTCAACTGTTCAGAAGAAGAGAGCTCAGTGAGGCAGAACCTGGAAAAAACTAAATCCCTTGGAGGGAGGGAGGGGGGAGGGAGGGAAGGGGGGAAGGTCTGGGAAAATCAGAAATGTTTTTAACAAAGTGGTGTAATTTAAGAAGGGGGTTACATCAGGCCGAGGCAAACAGGGAAGGGGAAAAGATGTCTTTGGCCTGAACATGTTTAGTTTTCAAGTTCTGAAACAAAGGCTTATGCTGTGCGTGTCTGCTCTTCTGTATTTATTCTTCTGGCTCAGTTCTTCCCTGATGATTAGGAACTAAAGTGTGGGGGGGGGGGGGGCTGCTTCTGGCTCTCTGGCCTCAGAGCAGAGTGGCAGGTGGGAGGGGAGAGCCTTTGTGTTCTCAGGGCTGGGTCACAGCATCCTCTCTGCCTCAGCAGATGCTGGTAGGTTGGGCGGGAGGTGTGGGTTACTCACAGGGTGTTTCTTGTAACAAAACACCCGAGTTCAGCCAAGCAGGGCTTCCCTCAAACCTGCTTCCTGTCCACTTGAACCCCCACAGATCTGCACAAAAGAGCTGTTGACAGGCAGAATGATCCGGCAGGAAAGGCTAGGCTGGAAGTCCGAGCTAGCTAGGCAGACTCGAGATGACTCAGCAGGCTGGGGCTGTGACCCTGAACTGGGGGGAGCTCTAACCAAGGGCCTGCCACAGATGCTTGTGCTTGTGTGTGGTCTAAACCCAGAGCCCACCTGAAGACAGCAAGTAGCACAACCTGGCACAATACAGACAGGTTTTCCTCACGAGAGTCAGCCCTTGGTCCTGGGTAGCAAGCAGCTAGCAAACCAAGGTTTGGCTGAGACCATCAGCCAAAAGCCCAGGCAGATACACAACCAGTGGCTGTCCTGTCAGACTGTGGTCCTGAGACAGGACTCAGATGCCAAGAACAGCGGAGGTGGGGGCGGGTGCCTGTGTGGTCCTGTTGGTTACACACAGTAACTTCCAAAGCTGAGCTGTCAGTGTCAGCAATACCGGGCGTCATGAACTGGCTTGGGCGATGACAGCAGCTGACATCTATGCTTTTCAGCAGCCGGGAAGAGCTTGCTCCTCTCCTGGCTGATGGGTGCCATGCAATTTACTCTGCGTGTGTTTAGTGTAAAATCCACCTCTGGGTTGTCCTGGTCACCTACAGATGACCAGCAGCAGACCAGTCTAGGCGTTTTTAGGAAAGGCAATATTTCCTCTCGTGGTTTAGCCACACAGGGATTAATTATTAAAAGGGGCTTGGAGCATGGCAGTGTAAGCATCCGGGGAGGGGATGTCTGTGGCCAGGAAGCATGCTCCCAGCCCTGGCTGAATCTGTGAGTGGGACTTAACAGGGCTCTTCGATCCCCTGGGAGAGAGACCTGAGGCAGGGCTGTTATCTCTCACCTGGGCTATCCCTAAAGGAATCCACCCAGCTGCTTCTCTGCCCACCCCTCTTCACTAACTAGGCAGGGCTAAGGAGGCCCTCCCTGCCTGTGGACTTTGTGTTGCCTGAGGGGTGTAGGTGGCTCTCCCTGTTGGTAGCCTGCCAGGTCTGCTGCCCTGCTGAGCCAGGGAAAGGGTACTTAAGTCCAAAAGGTCCAGTCTACAGAAAGTATCATCAGGGTTTAAAATGGCGGGAGGGTGGCTAACAATCAGTCGACCTTTTACCTTCCTCATTGGTTCTGAATGTGGATTGGGGTTCTTACCTCCGGTCTTCTATCTTTTTACAGTTGATAGATTCAAGACAGATGTGGCTTAACAATTTGCTTCGTCTTATTTGAGAGTGGATAGTTGACCACTCTCCACCAAATTCTTGGGAAGATAGTCAAAAGGCATCCAAGAAATTCTGGGCGTTTTCCCTCTTATGATTATCTATCTATCTATCTATCTATCTATCTATCTATCTATCTATCTATCAATCATCATCTATCCATTCATCCATCTAAATGTGTATGAGTATTTTGTCTGCATGCATATTTATGTACTATGTGCATGACTATTACCTGCAGAGGTGAGGAGAAACCATTCACTTACTTAGAACTCCAGTTACCGACAGTTGTGAGCTGTCACAAGGATGCTGGGACCTGAACCCAAGTCCTCTGGAAAACCAAACCGCTCAAGACACCTTGGCCCGTGAGTGATTTCTTAAACAACGCAAATATCACCGACAATTTAGTACATGGAAATGGGATTCTGATCCCACAGAAAGTTTCTCCCGGATGTTTGATGTGCCATGGGAGGAGAGGGTGTGTGAGGTAGGGGCTGCAGCTTTCTGAAGCAGAGAGAAATCCACAGGGCATCATGACACTCTCCACACAAATTCTTCCTCAGTCTCACAACCCAACATTTCAAACTACCATTCTTTTAGAATGAGTTATTTCAATTTTCAATATATGAAAAGGGCAGCTATGGGTGGAAGATGACCCACAGGGCTAACAGTACAGTACAGTGCAGGACACCATCTTATTTCAGTCTTAAACCCTGTAAGTTCCCTGTGATATCAGTGAGAAGGGAGAATTCGTCCTGTGACAGAAGTGTGCTGAGATGCACACACAGGTCTACCAATAATAAAAACAAGTGCTTTCTATTTAAGTCACACTGTTAAGGTGTCACATCTGTCCTTGCAGTTCTGACATGCTAGGTCCCCAGACTTGGTCACTGCAGGAGTGGCAGACGGGGCCCAGGTAGCATGCCGGCAAGAACCAAATGAAATCACCTGGAGTCAATATAGGTACCAGATGATTTATGGGCTAGGGATGGCTTGAAGGGTACTACCTTGGTCTTCTCAGTGCTGTCTACATCCTACCTCCACTTCTCTGAGGTCAGAAGAGTGTAATGGTTGTCTATGGCACAATGGCTCAGGGGACAAATGCACTGTCCAAGGACTAATCCTAGATCTGACATTTGTAAGCTGAGTAGCTTAAGCTAGGTTACCAACTGTACTGGCTAGTTTTGTGTTAACTTGACACAGGCTGGAGTTATCACAGAGAAAGGAGCTTCAGTTGGGGAAATGCCTCCAGGAGATCCAGCTGTAAGGCATTTTCTCAATTAGTGATCAAGGTGGGAGGTCCCCTTGTGGGTGGTGCCATCTCTGGGCTGGTAGTCTTGGTTCTGTAAGAAAGCAGGCTGAGCAAGCCAGGAGAAGCAAGTCAGTAAAAAACATCCCTCCATGGCCTCTGCATCAGCTCCTGCTTCCTGACCTGCTTGAGTTCCAGTCCTGACTTCCTTGGTGATGAACAGCAGTATGGAAGTGTAAGCTGGATAAACCCTTTCCTCCCCAACTTGCTTCTTGGTCCTGATGTTTTGTGCAGGGATAGAAACCCTGACTAAGACACCAACTCTGTCCCCGTCTTTCCATATCCGTAATGGACATGGCAAGGGTAAAGATCTTACTAATCCAGGCATGTGCACGTGGCGCTCAGGCCCCAGCACCTAAGCCCCGTATGTGACTTCCACAATGCTAATACAACACTTAACTACACGGTGAAAATATGATCTGGGGCCTGCTAAGGGCCTATGCAAGCAGAAGCTAACTGCTCCCCTCGACAGTCACAAACACAGCCCTCTAGAAAAAGTCGTTTTATTCTGGATCCTGATGACCACAGCCTACTCGTTCCTTAGCAGCCATAGTAGTTTACCAAGGGAGCCAAACTCCTAGGACCCACACCAAGAGGCTGCCTGAGTTTGGGTTAAACTGGTTTACGGCAACTCTGAGAATGGGTAGCACCCAGTGATCCACAGCTGTGGGATGCCAAGCTTGGAAATCAGGTACCCAGCCAGCCTGATCTGGGCAGCTTGTCTACTAAAGTTTCTACCTCTGCGCCTCGGTGGCCACTTCCACAGACTGCTCCTCTGCACCCCTGCATCACACCTCTAAATGCTTTTAATTACTGTCGATAAATCCTGGACCTCAAGTCAGTTATAAGCGCAGGAGGACTTCAGGCTACATACCGCCACCTCTCTCTTGTTCTACCCCAACAAGGTGCCAGCCACGAGACAGAGAAGCCTGCGGCCATGCTGGCTTGTTCCAAAGTCTGTGTGGCCCCGGTGAAAGAAAGAAAACAGAGGCCCAAGTGCTCCCAAGATCATATTGCATTCCTCCAAACGGAAACGTAAGACACAAAGAGCCACGGAATAAGCATAAGACAACAGCTGGGATGTTTCGCTCTAACCCGCGACATCAGATTCTTTTATAAACATTTTCTGGCGACGGCCGTGCGTTCCAGGTGACCTTAGCTCATGTTTACTCCGTCTATCTGGTCGCCCAGCTTGGCACCAAGGAATCACTCCAGGCCCACCGAGGCTTGTTTTGAAAGAAAAAGGTGGGGCAAGTGGAACCGGAAGTAGGGAAGACAGCGGCCACGGCAGCTGGGGGTCAGCAATGACACAGAGAGATAAGTCATCAGGATGTACCGAGAGACCTTCACACGCAACTGAAACTGCATCTTCATTTATAGGAAGCTATGGCCCGGTGAGGAGGGCTGGCACGAGGCCCAGCAGCCAGTGAGCAAGTGGCAAAGGAGGAACTGAAACTGGGTCATCTTGTTGTCCAGGTGGATCGCTCTCTTCACTGAGCACATCCCCTGTGCTCACAGGGCATAGGATGCAGCCAACCAACACCAGGACTCACACAGCCAAGGGGAGCCCCGCAGACTGCTGGTCAGTGCCACTCGTTGACAGACCCCTCATGCTCACATTGCCTTGCATGAATGCACGGTATACGTATGTGTATTCAGGGTCACATGTGCATTTATGGGTGCAGGGTTTATACCGGGTATCATACCCGAGCTCTCTCTCGCATGAACCTATAGCTTACTAGCTAGCCAGTTTACTCTGTGGAGATTCCTGGTCTGTGGCTTCCACAGGCGGGAACAGCAGGCAGGCCTCCTAACTCCCATTATGGTTGAGGGACGAGGAGTGTCTCCCTACTGTTCTAACTTTAGAAGCCCATATGGGCTTTTTATGGTGTTTCACTGATCTAGTAATCCATAGCGCACAGAACTAGCCAGCCTAGCAGACACTTAACCAATGGTTCTCAACCCCCGGGGCTGCCTATGTGCACCAGGATTTGTAACAGTAGCAAAATCCCAGCTATGAAGTAGCAACACAATAATCCTGTGGCTGAGGGTTACCATAACATGAGGGACTGTACCAAAGGATCACACCATTAGTAAGGCTGTGGGCCATTGCACTGGATGGGTTTGTAGCAGGAAAGCGTTCAGTGCAAGATCTCTGGGCGCCTGCTCCCTACCCCTCCTGCCTTCACTCATCTCAGAAGGGCTGGAACTGGCTTTCGATACTTATCTTTGAGAGTCTTGATTTCAAGGACAGAGACTACAGAGGAAATGGGGTGAGGAAAGACCCTCCCCCAGCGGCCAAAGGGTACCTCTGACCGCAGTGCTAATGCTGGGACAAACCCGGAACTCCACAGAATCTCTGGCCAGGGCTCTGTATGATTGGTGGACCATCCCTGGTTCCCTCCACAGCTGTTAGAGGACAGGCAGCCTTTGACAGGCGAGGACCCTGTGATTCAACATCCACTCGAATACTGAGCACAGAGTGGGCTCGACTTAGACGTGTTAATTTAACGACAGGTTTCTCATGTGCATAAACTGTTCAACCTCATCTCTCTTCCTTATCCCAGGCACCAACACAGAATTAGGCATATGAAACAGGTGGCTCTTTTACTAGGTGTGATGGTTTGTAGATGCTCGGCCCAGGGAGGGGCACTATTAGAAGGTGTGGCCTTGTTGGAGTAGGTGTGTCTCTATGGGTGTGGGCTTTAAGACCCTTAGTCTCACTGCCTGGAAGTCAGTCTTCCACTAGCAGCCTTCAAATGAAGATGTTAAACTCTCAGCTCTGTCTGTCTGGATGCTGCCATGCTCCTGCCTTGATGATCATGAACTGAACTCTGAACCTGTAGTCAGCCCCAATTAAATGTTGTCCTTATAAGAGTTGCCTCGGTCATGGTGTCTGTTCACAGCAGTAAAACCCTAACTAAGACACTGGGATTTCCTCTCCTTACCCTGAGTTCTATCCAATCCAAAAATAAAGCCACACCTCCCAAAGGAAAGAGAGGGCTGAAGAAAGCACTCCACCGTTCTCCTCTACTGGCCTCCGTCCTGTCTGTTCCTGCTTCTGCCATCAGTACCCATGGGAAACATCCCCTGATCTCTGGACCAGCAACTGTTCTAACACTTCCTTGATGCTCCCAGACCATCAAGGGCACATCTGCCCTTCCTCACTGATTTTTACAATTACTTGGTTTTCACTAACTCAACTTCTGCAGGGTTAGGGTCATGACATTCACGGATGCTTTTCCAGGATCTAGTACCTTCCTAGCATGTAGAATAAATATGTAGTGTAAGGCATTATCACACATACATACTTTTTTTTTTTTTTTAAAGACAACTCTCATGGATCTCAGACTGGCCTGGAACTCATTGTGTAACCAAGAATGACTCTCAACTTCTGATCCTCCTGCCTCTGCCTCCTAAATGCCAGGATTACAGGGTATACCCTCCCCCTACCCCACCCCCAGGTTTTTGTGGTACTGTTGATCTCAGGGCCCAGTGTCAGCTGAGCAAACACTCTACCAACTGACCTCCATCGTCAGCTCCTTCTTGCTCTCCTGGCTGCATTTCTACAGTGACATTGTAAATAGAAATTGGTTTTATTTTATGGACTAAGAAACGGAGGCTTGTGGGGTCCCCGGGGTATCTGCCCTGACATCCAGTCTGCAGGCTGGATTTCCACTACATGATCATCAGCTGTCTCTAGCAGAGTACGTGGAGGGAAAATGAGAACGGATATTCTGGTACAGCGACTCGCACAAGAAAAACAAGTCTGCGAGACTTTCTGACCCCGGTGGGCTCGCTGTCCTGAGAGCAGAGCTGATCGGTATGGAGGCGAGGTTTACGATCCTTCTTCTCAGGGCCTTTCAGCCCTAAAGCTCGGCAGAAATGTCCGGTAGACACAGATTAGATCCAAACGAAGTTTATCTGATTATAAAGTCATGAAACAAACCCTCTGGCCAGCTGCCAGCACTGCCTGGGATGTCTTGAAAGAGCTGGACATGGGACAGCCACGGCAGCTGGCAGACTAGACGGAACTTGGCTGTGGCCGATTCCCCACGAGGGCCCACAGAGAATATCGAAGGGCAGGAGCTGGGGACAGCTGACAGAACAGAGTTAAGTGTGAATCTTTGGCTTTCCACGACCCTCAAGTGTATCTGAACTTCTCAGCCAGGGAGGAAACTTTGGGTGCATCTGCACCCTAAGATCACCCAACACTAGGCTTCACCCCAAGAGGTGCCGCCTTGTTAGCTGAGGGTGTGTGCTGGTATGTGGGTGGACAAGCGGTTCCCACAGCTTCTCAGCAATTCTATGCAGCCACAAGTGGGGCCTCCGGTATATTCAAAGTAGCTTACCTGTTGGTTACAAGTTAAGCCAAGATGAGCAGTTAGTTAGAGCCCCTGATATCTATGTGTGTTTAAGCAAAGACCTTGGGTATGAACTCTCCAGGTCTAAGTCACTTCAAGTGTTCCTCCACCTGAGACTTTCCAGCCTCTATAAACACTTCAACCACAGGAAGCAGGCCTCCTAAAAGGGCTCTGAGGAGTTCTGTGTTTAGAACAGGTGAGCACGATGGTGTATCCGTTTACCTCAGGATACTTATTTATTAAAAGTAATTTTTTTCATAAGGAACAATAAAGTTCCCGGGGTCATTCTGAAACACTGACATCTCTGCAGGGTTCTGGTGGCTTCCTGGAGGAGCTAGAGACTGGGTCTTCTGCTTGACTCTGGGTTGAGGGTATCCAGGTCTGAAGGCATTTACTGCCTGTGTGATCCACAGCTAATGGCCTGCCAGATTCAGCTTCAGTCTGAGCTCCTGACACATAGGAGGGAGGTGTTCTCTTAATAGTGTGTGAGAATTGGGAAAAAAACTAAAAAAACTCCAAGATGCTTAGTGAATAATGTTCAGGTCCCCTCCTCTTCTCACTGTGAGGCACAATCCTACCCCCAACTCATCCTCCCTCCCTCCCTCCTTCCCTCCTTCATCTCTGCAGTCCTCCAGAGTGCAGCCGACTAGGACCTTCCAGCCTTCGCTTCCACAGGCAATGCTGCGATTATAGGCTCGCCCCACCAGTCTGACGCATCTGGCATTGGAAATGGAACCTGAAGTTTCTTGTATGCTAAGCAAGCATACTCACCCTAGATCCCAAATGCCCCTCCTCGGGCTTTGTGTTTGTCGGCCACTCCTCTGGCTTTCCTCCTGTGAACTGTTTCAGATTTGCTAAATGTTTGGAGTGGTCTCATTTCCATCATATCAACAGACTTTGCTACAGTGAACGCATTGTATCAATGGCTATTTGCTGGCTCCTGCTAAGAGTTTAAAGGTTTGTAGGAGCCCAGCATAATCTCCTGCCAGTATTAGTTACTCGTGGGCCCTGAACCACAATCTCTCAGGGGCAGCTATGGAAGCTGGGTTGGCAATGCCTTCTGTTATTACTTGTGCCAGGAGAGGTGGCCGGATCCATGCTGTCCTTCCCTGCATCCGGCGCACACAGGTTGCTCCTCTCTCGTCTGTGTTTGCACAGCCCCTGTGACTTGGGCTTGACAACATGACACCACAGAAATCCAAGGAGAGATTGCTAAGGCAGGCAGGGGCAAACCAGGTCACTCTGAACAGACCAGTCATCCCCTATTAGTCCCCACCTCTTAAAACCCAATACCCAGCCCACCGTCAAGTAGACGGTAGGTATTCATTAAGTGGAGATGGTAATTCCCATCATTAGTGTGACATGGTAATTTCCTGTTTGTGGAATGTCCTTGGGACTGGAAAACTTGATCTCCCCATGCCTGGCTTGGCCACCCTCACACCCTTGAGTCTCCAGCCTTCTCTTTCTAAGTCCCAGGGAATGTACTTACAAACTGTGTCAAGGGTCCCGGCCCTGCATTCTAGATCCTGCTCAGTGCAGAGCTCAGGGCCTTGGGCCAGGCCCACGACAGCGTGGATCTCTGCCCCCTTTGTATAAGGTAATGACATTACTCTCATGGTACTGCATGGTACGCGTAAAGGTCAGAGGACAACCTCAAGCTCACTCATTACTTTTACCAGGTAGCTCCTGGGGACTAAAGTCAGGTCATAAGGCTTGGTCTAACTGCTTTCATCCGCTGAACCACCTCATCAGCCCTGGACAGCAGGATTTCTAAGGTCTCTTTCTGATCCAAAGACTAGCCTATCTCCACATCCTGACCTCTGTCTCAGGCCCTGAATGTTTACCCCTGGTGGCCGCACACTTATAACAGAGCGTGTGAGACACAGATTTGGGTCAGGGGCTAAGCAGAGCAGGTAGTCAGGAAACCTAAATCTCATTCTTTCCTTTGGATCTAAAGTACACCCTCACCTCAAGACCCACATATCATCAGATACACAACTGAGGGAAGGGGACTGACCCTGGAGGAAGGCAGCTGGGTCACTCGAGGTCTTCCAGGGGAGGGATCACCGTGGCTTCTGCCTTTGTCCTCCTCCCTTCTGGTTTCATAGCAGAGGTGGATGGCAGTTCCTACCACATGCTCCGTGATACAGAGAGCGGCCACTGGTCTAGCACAAGGCCAAACACCAATAGCTGGAAACCTGAAACCATGAGCCCACATAAACGTTTCCTGTAAAAGCTGACCGCCTGGCATATCCATCACAGTCACGGGTTGATGGATGTGCACATTATGCCGCTCTATTAGAAAAAGGCATCAGTAGACTACAGTAACAGTACATTAAGACCACGGTAGACCATACTGTTTTTAATACTGGTCGCTTGGAGATGTAACGGCTACGCTCTGAAGTGCATTTAATACGTCTGCTGATACAGCTTTTGTTTCCCCCTACTTCCCACGGGCAAGCTACAGCCATAAAGCTGAGTGACATTCTAGATTAGTACGCTTGGAGACACACTATCCTGAGCCTTACCATCATACACTGATGCACAGTGCTTAACACACACTCATACACAAACACACACACACATACACACACACTCTCTCTCACACATACACACTTACATACACACACACTCACATGCATACATACACACACATATACACTCACACATACACACATATATACACACACACACATACACATACACTCACACAGAGATAGACACACACGAGGTCGCTAGAACCATAAAAGAATACGGCATGATTATTCACTTTTGTACGTTTGTAGTACTCTTTCAAAGATTTCTAAAAATAATTTAGCTTACAGAAGATCAAGGTCTCACCAGCTCTTTAGAAGCCCAACTGTGACATAAAATGAATTGTGTCATCTATAAATAGAAACCTGTAGATAGACATATTTTATAGTTAAAACCACAAAAGTAAAGCCTGTTCACACAGAAAACTAGGAACTAAATTAAGCTGAAATAGAATGGGTAGGTGCACTCTCTCTGTGTAAACCCATCACACCTCCACTCACCCTTTCTTTCCCCTGCTTGCTCAGAGCTACTGGCTGCAAATGTAGGCTGGTGTGTGTATATGTGTGTGTGTGCATGCGCACAGAGTATCTAACAAATAACCTCAAGTAATCTGTTTAAACAATCAGTTGAAGAAAACATACTAACTCTGCCAGGTCTTACAATAAAATAAAATGCACTTAAATGTCAGCTTACAGAAGTTACTCTATGGATATACCGGGCCTACCTATTTTTGGTAGCATATAAAAGTTTACCCTGTGCTCTAAGCATATTGTTATCCTTTTAAAAATACATAATAATCATTTGTCAAAAATTGCCACTATAGGATCAACATGCAATCTCTTAGTTACCCAGTGTACCTCTGTGCCCAGGCAAGCACACAGCCCATGAAACTGCTGACTAAGAGCCTCATGAATGGAGGGGGTGTGGGGGAGCTCTTAGGGGTTCTCTTTATAAGAGATCTTTATCTGTAGACACACTTGGGTCCCAGGGAGGACAATCTGAGGACACCTGTTACTGGAGAATGAATTGTTTTTCTTTTAACAGGACCTCTTGGGCCATTTAAGTGAATTGATTCCCTCACCTATAGGATATGTGATTAGTTAGAATGCCCTTATACGCATATTTATACCACTTGCACACAAATAGTAAACATATAACACCATTAATTTTTTATATAATTCCACTTAGTTAATATTGTGCTGGAAATGCACATTAACTTTATCTCCTTGGTTTACTTTGTTCTCAATTCACTTCTAGAAAATTCTTTTTCTTGCTGTGGTTACTAGCTGGTTTGGTTTGGTCACATTAGGACCACTGTGTAGTCCAGGCTTTCCTGTAATTTACAAAGTAGCCCAGGCTGGCACTGACTTCATTATCCTTTTGCCTTAGTTTCTCAATCATGAGAATGAGAGGCATGAGCCAACCAACCCTTGCTCAGCCTTATCACTATCAATGACTATTCATTTTTCTAAATCCAACAGAAAATGCGTTTTTTAAAAACTCCTAATTAGGGCTGGTGAGATGGCTCAGTGGGTAAGAGCACCCGATTGCTCTTCTGAAGGTCCGGAGTTCAAATCCCAGCAACCACATGGTGGTTCACAACCATCCATAACAAGATCTGACGCCCTCTTCTGGAGTGTCTGAAGACAGCTACAGAGTACTTACATATAATAAATAAATAAATCTTTAAAACAAAAAAAACAAAAACAAAACAAAAAAAACCTCCTAATTAATTCAAGGCTAGCAGACCTGCCCAAAAACAATATTTAGAGAAAGGGTATGTGGAGCCTCCTGAGTTCTGAAAGCAGACACTCAACAGATAAACAAGAATCGCGTGTCCCTGCTCCTCCGAGATGTCTTCCAAGCATCTCCTCTTGTACCCCCCTACCATTACTGGTGCCAAGACTATTTGGCTCCCTCTGAGACAAGAGCAGTGAGAGATGAGGAGGAGACAGGGGCTGCTACAGCAAATGATACAGTCTGTGGCTTAACCCAACAAACTTTCCTCAGTCCCAAAGGCCAGAGCCTCAGGTCCGGATGCCAGTAGGGCCGGACTCTGGTGTGGGCTCTTCCAGGCTGTGCCCCTGCACAGCAGGAAAGGCCAGAGGAGTTCTTTGGGCTCCTTTTACAAGGGTATGTGTCTCGCCTTCATTTAAAGGGCGAAGTCCTTCATTTAATAACAGGTCACCAAGCTTTAGGTTTCAACAAAGACACATCTCATGTAGAACATAAAGATGTAGGTGGGAACAGGAGCCCTCAGCTCCCAGGACGTATTATCACAGCAAAAGGTTCAGCACATTCAGAAAGGCATCAACAACTCACAACATGGATTCTGCTACCACAGCACAAGAATCCCAATTGTTCATGACATCACTCCACAGGTGTATCTCATGGACAGTCGATTCCCATCACCTCTTACTAAGGTTACAGTAACAAGACGCCAGGGACTGAGAGCAGAGCCCAGGACAACATCTTGTTTCAGATGTTACAGCATCTAAAATATTGCCCCTGAGGGCACTGATGGGTTTTCTACTGCAGGGGCTTGGCATCTACTCCAGGGAGAGGATGCCTGACTTGGGGACTGAGTGACTCCCACCAACCCTGGAGAACATTTCCAGCGTCTTCTTTCGCTTCTTTGGTTTGCACATGATACTCCCTGATCCTGGGGGAATGTGCTAATTCTTTTCTTGTAATCCCAGCTGTCTTTTTTTTTTTCCCCCCCCAGCTATCTGAGAAAATTAGGTCAAATTTGAAGCATAAAGTTGGATATTTTCCTGTGTCAAGAAGCTCTGAGTGAAGCTGGGTGGACATGGTGGTGCAAACCTTTAATCCTAGCACTCGGGAGGCAGAGGCAGGTGGATTTCTTTTGAGTTCACAAGGTCACCCTGGTCTACAGAGTGAGTTCCAGGGCAGCCAGGGCTACAGAGAAACCCTGTCTCAAAAAAAAGTCCTAGATAGATAGATAGATAGATAGATAGATAGATAGATAGATAGATAGATAGATAGAGCGAGCTTTGAGTGTTGCCTGTCAAGCACCTGAATTCTGCAACCACACTCTAGGCCATAGGAAGCCCTTGTGCTCCTTAAGGGTGCCAAGCCACACGCCTCAGTCCCTCAGCCTCTGTAGGACTGCATCCACAGATCCTGCCACTGCCTCTACTGTTTCTCCACTTCAGTCTCCTTCAACGATTATCTTCCCGCTGATGCCTTTCCTAACCGGCTTCTACCCACTGCAATGTTTTCATAGCCCTTGTAACCATGTGAAGGATTTTATGATTAATTTGCTTGTGTCCAAAAGGTAAGACCTTAGCATGTAGGGGAGTGTCCAAAGTCACTGTGTAATTTACCTTTAAAACAAAACAAAACAAAACAAAACACCCACACTGGATTCTGTCTCTACAGCCTTGCAACTTCCTATTTAGACCAGGCAAGCCTCTATAGCTAAAAGTTCCTCCTACCAGGGCCTCTCAGCTGCTAGGATCAAAGGTGTGCGCGCACCACCATGTCCTACTGGCCTGTTTGTAAAGAGCAATAGAAGTGGAGTTCAGGTTCCAGGCTTAGCTGCAGCAGCACCTCTCTAAACAGCCCAGTGCTTTTTGTGTCCTGAGCTTCCTATGGGCCAGGCACACATGGTGGATGGAGGACATGAGCCAGGGTGGGAAAGACCTGGGCCACAAGCTGTGTTGCTCACAGCACTCAGCTTTTGAGCAATTCTCAGGTAACAGGCATTACACACAGGGAGATTCGGGCCAAGAGACCAGAGGCCCATTGTAGGAGAGAGAGCACAGGACATGGAGAATAACCAGGAGGGCAAGCTGTGTTCCAGAACAGGGCTCTTCAAGCCATGAGGACAGGCTAGAAGGCCTGGCCAGAAACACACAGCTGATCCTTAAGGTTGGATGAAAAGCAGGATATTTAGCTCAGCACCAGACATGTTGCAAGAATGTTGGGTATTATGGTAATTATAATTGATATCGTGGTTACTATGACTATTAATAAGAGAATTCTCCATCAGATGTTTTTCTAGCAAAGTATTCCAGTTAACACATGAGAACTGAGTGGTGAAAATAGAAAACTCACCATCAGGCAAACACTGTGGAAATGGCCGTGAGGCCAGATGCTGAGCTCAGTGAGCAGAAGGATAATGAAAAGTGAGACACCGGCATGGTCCACAGTACTTCTCCATCACACACTTACCTCGGAGGGGAAGGCAGAAGCTTTACAATGGACTGAGCACAGACTCTGTTATGTGCCGTCCGCAGTGACAAGATGCACCAACCAGCATCACGGCTGTCTGTGTGTCTTAATATGATAACCTGGGAAGAGAATGGCACTTCTGTGGCCTCTTAGCAAAAAAAAAAAAAAAAAGTGAGGCTTCCATCCAATCGTGCCCAAACCAGAATGCCCAAACCACAAAGGTACAAAATACCTCTCAGGCCAGCAGGCTTCAAGAGACTCTGAGGAACTATTAGGACTGAGGGAGGGGGAGGTTAAGAGCTGTGTGAAATCTGCACAGGACAATGACTGATGGGAAAATTGGTGGAATTTAAGGCGAAAGATGACCGGATGGGTCAACGTGGATGCTACCTCCACCATCACGAGACACACGTGACATTAATCTCTGGAGAAGCTGGGTAAAAGGTATCTGAGAATTCCATGCATGGTTTGCGTGATTTTCCTCAAGTCTGAAATGTTTCAAAACCAAACACTGAAATAATGGATGAAGCAGAGCCAGGAACTGGAGATTCTGACAGAGATACAGGGCATGAGGAGAGGCTGAGTCAGACCTGAATTTTGGCTTCTGGGATTCCAGGCCAAAGGACTTAGGGAAAATAGACAGAAGTGTACCTAGCCCAGGGCTACAAATACCAGAACCTTGACGCTAACCAGAAAGAGAACTGTTCTGGTTTGAACAGTGGCTCTAGGGTGGAGTTGGTCCAGTTCCTGGTGACTCAGCCACAGAGCTAAGCATTCACTAACAAGTCCTTGCAACACTGAGGCCCCAGGCCTGGGTGCCTAGGGTGTGGTGTACTCCTCCTAAGATGCTCCTGGAGCACTTCGGGTGAGAGCAGGGGAAAGGGATCCAAGGAGACGGAGGTCTCACTATTTAGACAAGGCTAGCCTTAAATGCATAATCCTCCTGTCTCAATTTTGCTTGTGTTGTGAGTTTCTGGAGCCCCCTGTTTAAAATAAACATTTAAGAAGATATAATACAGTTTTAGGTTTACAGAAAAGTTATGAGTATTACCAAGGGTTACAATTTATCTCATACTCAATTTCCCCTGTTGTTAAAAACATCAATGTGGCACATTTGTCAAAATGTATCCAATACAAACAGCAAGACACAGTAATGTTCCCATTCTGTTCATTACTGCCTTCTCCTGAGGTTCCTAGTGTTTCCTACAGTTTCTTGGCTGTCTTTGTTTGATAGCCTCCACCGTTCTCCGAGAGCCTCCACCGTTTAGAGAAGTGTCGGTCAGGTATGCCCTTCCACTGAGGTTTGTCTGAGGTTTTCATCATGGTTTGTCTGAGACTATGGGCTTTGGGGAGGTGAAAGGTTACCCCACTTTTGGTGATGAACAAACGTGTGGTTTTGTTTTACAATAAAAGTTATGGTATGTGTGCTTGTTTGCATGTGATCGTGTCAATCTCAAACATATTTCCTTTTTATTAAGTGGGCTGCACATGTGTCATTTTATGGGCTGTGAATACATTCTGTTTCCAAATAAAAGCCAAAGAAGACTAAGGATGTAGCTGTTGACGGGAGCTACACAAAGTATCTCAACATCGAAATCTCCTATGAAGGAAGACCAAGTCACGGAGAAGACATCTAAATGTCCAAGAGACACTTGTTCCACATTGTAACAGATACTGGAGGACACAAAAACTGTGACTGCCTGCTCTGCCTCCATAGTCTGCATTCTGAGGGAGGAGGTTCTTTCCTATCCAGGACTCCTGTTCATTCCAGCAAAGTAAAGGGAGACAGTGGCAGGAGGGTCCTCAGAGCTGCTGTGTAGAGCCATTTGCTGTCCTTCAGGGGCCAGAGCATAGTGAAACCTTCCAACAGAACTACTCCACTATCAGAACACTCAGATACAATTATAAAACTACGGTGTCCTAATGTCATATGATTTATTATGAGGGAGAAATAAAATGGGGGAGCGGAGCACTAGTTACCATGCCCGAGGCCCTGGGTTCAATTACCAGCCCAACGGTAACAACAAAGGGAGGAAGAGGGCCTGTGTCAAATTTTCTTGGTCATTCTTTGGA
Organism: Mus pahari; assembly: GCF_900095145.1. Classification (NCBI taxonomy): domain Eukaryota; kingdom Metazoa; phylum Chordata; class Mammalia; order Rodentia; family Muridae; genus Mus; species Mus pahari. The sequence continues at coordinate 93,674,317 of NC_034602.1, read as the reverse complement.
AGATGGATGTCCAGGCTCTCACGACCCATAGTTCATGCACATGTAGGAGTACTTCTAGATAGAGTAAACACTATGTAGAGTGCTTTAGGCAGGAAGACCCATGTGGATGGAAGTCACACAGACAATACTGACTTCAACCAATGCCTGATGTGACTGAGGAAGAGAGCTTGTGCGAAGCAGTCATGGGAAATGAAGTAAAGGGAAGGGTTTATTTAACCAAGGGTCAAAGGGCACAGAAACCCCAAAGGGAGTTAGGCTTTACTTAGTAGGTAATAGAGAGTACAGATGCACACTGACATGAAAGAGCTTTAGAAAGTGAAATTCCTGGCTCAGAGACACAAGGAAAGCTGGGTGTGGTGGCTCTCACCCAGAAGCCCAACTCCGAAGGGTGAAGGCAGAGCACAGCCTTGATTGAGTTCGAGGCAGGAGAGCGAGGGAGGGTGTGGGGCAGAGAGAGGACTGCAGCTAGAACTCTGCAGGAAACGTAGAGGTCGTAGAGGTCGAGAGGTCGAGAGGTTGTGTTCAAAAGGGGCAACCTGGGTGGGAACTGTGATAGCTTTAAAAAGAAACGAAGTCCAGGGCACCAAGGTCACGCTGGGAAATCTGCAGGGATCCTAGTGTGTTATCTAGTTATTCATTTGCAGACTGCACTTCTCTGGGACAGGCTGTGTATGCCGGGGCTTAATGAGTCTCACTTCTCTCTCCACCCCCCCCCCAACTCGGGGAGAAACTATCGTTCTAGTTCACCGATGGAGACTTGGCTGTACAGAGCAGCTTTTGGGAGGCTCTTCGGCTTAGAACCAGAGCTCACGTTTGCCGAATTCCATGGCTCTGACCCCCACGTTGCCGCCCCAGGGTCAAGCGTGAAAAAGCAGCAGCCTTCCCTAAATAATGGCACTGCTCTGGATGCCCTGCCCTGCCCCTCCCTGCCCTGCCCCTGCTTCCACTAGGGCAGAGCATCATAGATGCAGCTTCTGATATGTGGATGTGGATAAACACAGCACTTAAGAGTGCTAAGCAGGTGTTCAGTATTATTTTTAATTATTAAGTGGGAGTTTTCCTCCTGTGACTAATATCTGGATATAGAAAGAGCCCCACCTCAGCTAGACTTCTTCTTCTGCAGCCCACTCTGAAGATGAACTTATTAAAGGCTTACTGTAAGAACATTTTCCCTCAAGGCACTCCGGGGCCTGGAAGAAAATCCCTCCTGTAGTTTCAGGTGCGGCCTGCGGCCTGACAGATACTCCTCCAACACAATGACCTACTTTCCTAGCTGTGAGAAAGCACGGGAATGTCAGTGTAAACCCGCCAGCCTGCTGTTCTGTCTTCCTGCAAACCATACCTGGAGAATAGGAGCAGTGCTGAATAAAGAGAGAGGGTTGAGGACTCCACCCTCTGCTGGGGCTGGAGTCAGCAGAAAGCTGGATGCTTAGAGGACGCAGCCATCGGGGCTTTCACAGAGGACCCTGCTTTTCCAAGTCCCATCTTCACTGACAGCCACACACTGTTGTGTGTGGAACAGACACCGAAAAATTATTTTACAAAGGAACAATTAAGGCCTCCAGAGAACTGCATCTTCAACACGGTCACTATGCCAACAACACTGCTTAGACTATATAAGATGCTGTGGGGCAGGCAAACTGTGTGAGCAGTACTAGTCCCCACAGCCCAGAATTCACAGCAGAGGCCAGCACCCCGAGATCTCTTTCTAGCAGAAGAGATGGTTAAGGGAGTGGGACCTCCTAGGACTCAAGAGCCCACTGGTCTCTTTCTCATTTTGACCTCTGACCTGGGTGTGAGTTTCTTTTCATTCTAAAACCGGAACCCCTGTTGTGATCCCACAACTTCTTCAACTGGATCACCACAGTACCATCTACCATCAAAAGCGGTTTCTGGAAGCAGCCTTTGGGACGGCCCTTTAGAAGCCTGGAAGCCCTCACCTGCCACATTTCTGCTTCAACTCTCTTCTTCCACGTGTCTTAGGGGCACCTACAAACAGAAGCTCTGGGTGCTTCCGTGGCACTTCGGGTGCTCGGCGAGTCTCCTCCTTGCTCCTGTAGACTATTTTCCAAGACCTGGATCAAATGTCACTCGTTCTACAAGAATCACTATCACGACCATACATTGACTTCTACCTTGATATCAATAGTTACTGGTCCATGAACTAAATTAACAGTAATGAAGTTTCTGATACCAGCATTTCACTGGAAATACATAGATGGGATATTTTGCTACAATGAAAATTATTACATAGTAAAAAGTTCACATCATAGAATGTGCATGAATATCTCCTAAGGGCACAGAATGAGTGTGTGTGTGTATGTGTGTGTATGATATACATGTTCCTTTGGGTGTGTAGCCCTGTGTGCAGATGTGCATGCACCTGTGGAGAGGCTGTCTTCCAGAATTACTCTCCACCTTATTTTTTGAGGTAGGGTCTCTCGCTGACCACAGCGGGGCCTCATCCATTTGGCTAGGCTGGCTGCCAGTGAGTCACAGGTGTCCACAGGTCACCCCGCTCCCTTAGCACCAGGAACACAGATGCCCGCTACCACTGCACCTAGCTTTAAGTGGGGTCTGGGGGCTGAATTCGGGTCGTGTTTGTGTAGCAGACACTCAACTACAAGTCTGTCCCACATCACATCTGTGGACTCACAGAACTTGATAGACTTCTCAGTTAAAAAACAAAACAAAACAATAACAACAACAACAAAAAACAAGCACAGAGGCGATTGTGGTGGGTAATCCCGACTAGTGACTGGATTGGATTAGGAACACTTGATGTATTCCCGAAGCACATCGCTTGCTATGCCTGTCTGTGATGCTGAGATGGTGGTTAGATTCTAAGGGCTCTGACCTCACACAGGGATTCGCCCTTGATGGATCCATATGATGGCGTTATTGTGGGATGGGTAAAGGCCGGAGGAAGGCTACTGGGAGAGTCACTGGCAGCTCTATCCCGTGCTGGCTTCCTCCTGTGTCCCATTCCCCACCTCAGCCCTGTCAGGAACTGAGCAACAACAGCTTGTGCTATACACTCCCACCACACAGGGAACCAACAACCATGGGCTAACCCCGCCCCCCGAAACTATCAAAATAAATCTGTCTTCAAGTTCTTTAGTTTTCCAGGTATTTGGTCATACCTACATTGATGTAACCAATACAGTATTGTAACTTACCAGTTTAGCCTTGAGTAGACATTCTTTTTTCTTTAAGAAAAGATTTATTCTAATTTTTATTTCTGGGTATGTCGCATATATACCAGTGAGAAGAAGGTGTGGACTTCCCTGTTGGTTAGGGTTACAGGCAGCAGTATGTGGTCGGACATGAGTACAGGGAACCAGACTCAGGTCCTCTAGGAGAGCAGCAAGTACTTTTAGCTGCTGAGCCATCTCTTCATCTCCTCACATTCGTTTAAAAATACTTCAGTGGGGCTGGAGAGATGGCTCAGTGGTTAAGAGCACTGACTGCTCTTCCAGAGGTCCAATTCCTAGCAACCACACGGTGGCTCACAACCATCTGTAATGAGATCTGACGCTCTCTTCTGGTGTGTCTGAAGACAGTACAGTACTTACATATAATAAGAAATAAACCTTGGGGCCGGAGCGAGTAGGGCTGGAGTGAGCAGAGGCCCTGAGTTCAATTCCCAGCAACCACATTCAGCTCACAACCATCTGTACAACTACCGCGTACTCGTAGACATAAACTAAATAAATCTTTTTAAAAAAATTTCTATGGGAGAGCAAGATATCTCAGCTAACAGTTAAAAGAGTGTACTGCACTTACAGGACCCTCACAGTGAGCAGCTCACAACCACCTGTAACTCCTTTTCCAGAAGATTCAATGCCCTCCGGCCTCCACAGGTACCTGGACTCACGTGCGCATACATACATACATATATACAACACACACATACACCAAATTAATAAAAATAAACCTTGACAAATAAATAAGCTTTCCAAAGCTTGTTCAAAACATGGTGCAAAATAATCATACAGTAATCTGATGAGCAATGAATGAATGAATGAATGAATGCAAGATTCACCATGAGCTCAGGAATGTCTCCTCTGTTCCCCTTTGTGTTTGTGGGCCTCATACATGCTGGGTATACAATGGGGTATAACACACATCTCCCAACAGCCAGACTCTAGATGATCCTGTCTCTCAACTGTGGGGGTCAGTCTCTGGTCCCAGTGTCGGTTGTAAAGGCCTGTGAACAGGTTTATAACAACACACAGTGGTCCAGGATCCAGCTACAGTGGGTGCAAGGCCTGCTCCCCACTCTTCCTGGCACGGCCTGGCTTTCCAACCCTATCACCTAGGCCCAAGGCATGAGTGAACGGCTTCCTGGTAAAACTTATCATTAGTTCACAAAAAGGCTTCAAGTGAGGGAGGCCAAGCTCTCTCGGTGCATGGCCAAGGGCACCCTCAGTGTGACCTGGCTGCTCTGAGTCACAGGTGATAAGACCAACGGTCACGTCACTCGGCCTTCCACTGGGAAGGAAAAAGTGCAGTGGTCCCAGAGTACCTGAACTTCTGACTCCCCTCACGCCCTTTCCCAGAATCCTCTGGGGCCTGTGTCCTGGACAGCCTTAACAACTGGCTTTGTATTTTCTCTGTCTCCATACCTCCTGGCCTTTCTACCTGCTTGTCTGTGTATGTGCACATAGGAAGGTTCATACTGACAGTTAAGCTGGCAGACCTAGAACGACCTAGGAGATAACCCTCTGTGCATGTCTGCGAGACACTATTTCTGCTATCTACATTAAGTTAATCTAGGGCAGTGGGAGGTGCCATCCAGGGACTGGGATCCTGGACTTGATAAAAAAGATAAAGTGAGCCGAGCCCCTGCTTTCCAGTATGGATCTGATGCCTCAGATTCCCGCCATCATGATCCCCCTCCAGCCCCACCCCACCCCATGATAGACTGTACCTACTCTTCGTCTTATGGATATGGTTTCGACCCAGGATGCCTCCCAAAAGCCCATATATCTAGGCTTCGGCCCCAGCTTGGCACACAGACATTGAAAACATCTAACTGTGGGTCCTCACGTTAAGCCGTCAGGTCTCTGTTGGACAGACCTGTTGGCCCCTCTTCCTTCCCCAACTTGTTTCCAGTGGAGGCAAGCAAGCATCCCCAACCAGGTACTCCCAACGTTCACCCAAAGCAAGGGGACCAGAACCTCCAAACCTGTCAGCCCTCTTGTTGTTGTTGTGATTCGACCTCTGCTTGGTCGGCTCCCGTATCTGGGCTGCTAAGCACAGCCAGAGAATGCGGGATTCATGCTGACGCTTACTACTTTCAGTCTGAGTACTAATCTTAGGTGAGTACTAATCTCATGTGAGTACTTAGTCTGGCAAAACTTGCACATTTCCTGGCCTCCAATCTTCCTGTTCCTAGATGTCTGTGACAGGCATGCTCCTCTCTATCCCTGGCCAAAAACCCACTGCATTTTTATCCTCCCCCACAAATGCAGATAATAGAGGACTTATATTACACACACACACACACACACACACACACACACACACACACACACACACTTCATTCTGCCAGTGTCTCTTCATTGATACAGACTCTCCTCCTCACACTCTGAACAAACTGCCCATTTCCCCCAACCCCCATCCCCATCTAAACGAAAGCATGCTAGATCCCAACATCCTTGCTGGTCCTCACACACACTAGCACCTCCTCCCTGGAGGCCACTGAAAGGCATGATGGTCCCCAGGCCACACAGCTTATGCCACTGACCACTCTCCCCTCTCAAATACAGCTGGGCACCCCCACCCTCTCCCTGGGCTTTACTCCTCCCCACAGCACGACGTTGCACGATGTATTAGAAGGACATTTATTTGGCTGTTTCCCACCTTACCCTCGCCTCTCTGCCTTGTTAGTTTGTGAAGAAGTTTTAATGTCACTATTACAGAAGGTGTTTATTTCATGTGGTTTATGGGCCTTCTAAGGTTACTGAATATTTCCAGGGTTGTGTTGAGGCTGATAAATGAAAATACACGATGTGGACCAAAGCATTTGCTGCACACACCTGCTGACCTGAGTTTGATCCCTGGAACCAACATTAAAAAATCGAGAAGTGGTCTGTATACACTCAGAGCCTCAGGGCTCTCACAGAGAAGGGAGACGGGAAAACGGCCTGGTCATTTGAGGGCCTGAAGTGTGCAGCAGAGCCAGACAGTGAGAGACTCTGCTTCAGAATGAAGAAGGCGAGGCCATGTTCCTCAGAGCTGTCCTCTGATGTCCAGTCACAGCATGAGAAGAACACACATATATATATCATCCATGCAGTCATTCAGGATGTTTTTAATGTATATTCCATTTATACTTGTTTATGATCTCCTTTCTGTAGGAGACACAGCTGTGGCTGGGATAAGTTCTAAGAAGTGTTTGAAACATGTCACTCCAATGGGAACACCAGCTAAACACAGTTTACACATGTGACACAGACTTGTGAAGACCCCATCATGTGCCCCGCAGAACATTCTTTTTGATCAAATATGTCAATCCCTCTGACCATGCGAATGGCTTGGGTTGCTGTCCCCAGCCCCAAACTGCTCAAGCATCGGTCCGTGTTTGTTCAAACTGCTGTCTGGTAACTTGATGCAATGTTTCCCATTAAACGGTAAACATCATATGCTGAAAACACCCTTTTCTATCCCATGGTTTCACTGTTGTACTGCAAGGAGACCAGTGGATTAGTAAATCTTACTGAAGAAAATACTTAATACAGTGTTACAGGCTGCCCAGACTTCTACAGGACAACCTCACTTCTCAGTACACAATGCAGCTGTGCCTGCTAACTGGAATAGTATATAATCGTGAAACAGTATGGTTACATACTAATGCCGTGCTTCAAAAAGTCTATACTTGACGGTGCTAACTACATCATACAAAGAGAAAGAGGTAAAGATAAATCATAGAAATAGAAAGAGATAAAGATATTAGTAGTGGCTACGATGGGATTTTAAAAGTTACTTCGCAAAACCTTCCATAATCATCTTATTATTTTAAAATGTGTAAATAAATTTTAAACAAAATAAAACCATTGCTTTAACACATCATAGTGACATTAAAATGCAACTAAGTATTCTTCCTGGCAAACTACTTGAGATTAGAAGCTATCTTCTGATTTAGTCTATCTGTCTGTCTGTCTGTCTCCCTCTTTCTCTCCACCCCCCCTGTAGATAATTTGAAGCAATATTCTGTTGGTGACTCACGGCTTCCTTTCCAAGTAGGTTAAACTTCTACAAAAAAGCTAATAGCTTAAATACACACAGAGAACGTAACAGGTGTCTTAAAATGTCACTTCTTTCAATACACAGGGATTATATAGAAATGGCTGTCCTTTTTTGTGTAAGCAAGCCAAAGGATAGATTTTTTAAAAAAATTATTTCCCAAGATGTTTCATTGCAAGGGTATGATAAATTCATGTCACAATGAAGTGAGTAGTTCACTTGCTCTCTGAAAATTCCATAGCGCACATAGATGTCTACAGAATAAGATGGGTGACAGCAGAGACCCTACTAAGTACTCGGTCACTTATCTCCATCACAGACGCAGTGTCCAGGGCTCTGTAGAGAGGTACAAGCATGGAACCCTAGTCCTCAGAAGCCAATGGTCTAGAAATGGCAGGGTATACACATCTCTGACACTTACTGGATAACATAAGAATATGTATCCAGCAGAGAGTGTGCTACAGATGTGGGGCGAGTGGAGAAAATGATAAAAACAAAAACAAAAACAAAACAAAACAAAAAAACCAAGAGAAGCATCAAAGGATGGAGGAACCTGACTGGACCAGGCTGTTAGTGTGAGAGGGAGCTGGAGATGAGGAAATATACAGGTGAGAGGAGTGATGCTTATAGGTTAGAATCTGTCATTCCGAGAGATGACGTCAGACGGCTACCTAAGGCCTTCTGGAAATACCACAATACACATCATACGTGAGAGGAACTAATCTGACATTCTACACTCAGAATAGCCACACATTAAAACACCAGAAAACCAATAGCCCATGAGAGACAGAGAAATGAGACAATAAATCAGCTTGGTGGGCACAGAAAGAAGCATGCGTATGTACATGCATACATACATACATACATACATACATGAGGGTACCTAGCCAGCTAGGCGAGAGGCAGATAAGACATTAATTAAGCCTGGAACCTTCATGTACCCAGTGTGGTTTAGAGCCGTTCATACCATGGGTAAGGGGACTGAGTCTGTAAAACACTCAAAGTACAAGAGAGAAAACAAGCCTGAGTCTCTTCACCAGTGAGACTTAACTATAACCTAGCAGAGGGACTTGAAGCACTGGCAGTAGACATTTGCCTTGGGAGGGTCCTGGAAGCACACTGGACATTTGCCTTGGGAGGGTCCTGGAAGCACACTGGACATTTGCCTTGAGAGGGTCCTGGAAGCACAATGGACATTTGCCTTGGAAGGGTCCTGGAAGCACAGTGGACATTTGCCTTGGAAGGGTCCTGGAAGCACAGTGGACATTTGCCTTGGGGAGACCCTGGAAGCAATGCTGCAGAGTTAGCTTTTCAATTTCAATTTTTACCCAAATCATCTTTCTCACTTTTGGTTGTCCAGTCCTTTCCCTCATAAACCCTATACCCAGCCACAACAAGCTAGAACGTCCCTGTCCTTATGCAGCCTAACCAGACTCATCCTTTATTCCTGACCCATTTTTTTCATCTGTAAAATAAAAACAACAACACCAAAAAGACATGCCAAGCACTAGCCGGGTATGGAGGCTGGTGCACGCTCATCACCTCAGCACATTGGAGGGAGAGAGAGAAGGATCACCCATAAGTTTGAGGTCAGCCGGTCTAGTGAGTTCCAGGTTGGCCAGGGCTATATAATGTGACCTGTCTTAACACAAACAGTGGATAGAGAGATGGCACGGCGGTCAAGAGCACTGACTACTCTTCCAGAGGACCTGGGTTCAATCCCCAGTATCCCATGGAAGCTCTCACCTATCCATAACTTCAGTGCCAGGGCATCCAATGCCTTCCTCTGGAATTTGCACATACTTCACACACATGGTACACAGACAAAACACAGACAAACAGGCAAAACAAAAACCATTCAAAACACGTAGAAGTTTGCATTTAGTAGATTACATGTAAGAAACAGTTATTTGTATTGTTATTTTTCTTTCCTTGTTATTGTTGACACAGCATCTCACATGGTAGCTCAGGCTGACCTCAGACTCACAATTCTTGCGCTCAGTCTCCATGGTGCAGGGATCATAGTAGGAGCCACTTCGCTAAGCCACATTTATAGTTTAAGGATCTGTCTATGCAGTTAGCATTCCTTCTAGACTCTGCCCCACAGTTACCTGGCAACAGCCAGGTGTGCCTGACTCACTATAAAAGGGGCTGCTTGTCCCCTCTTCACTCTCTTACTCTCTTCCCTCTCTGTCCCTTCTCTTTCCATCCATCCCCCCCCCCCCGTGGCCTCCTCTCCTTTCCTCTCCCATCTGTCTCTCTCTCTTCCCCCTACCTTTCTAACTCCCTCCCCATGCCCTAAATAAACTCTATTCTATCTGTCTGTCATTGTTATGGCTGGTATCTCAGGGGGAAAAGATGTCTCAGCATGGGCCCACAGAGGCACCCCCTTCTACCTTAGCATACCTCCTACCAAACATATCCCTGGCTTCCTTTTCTTTTTTTATAAAACACAACACACACTGCCTCTGGACTGCTCTGGGAACTATACGGCTTGTGGCTCTGTGGTTTTTGTAATTGGATTGTAGCACCCATGCCATCTCATTCATGTCCAGGCTCTTGTGTGTGCACTTGTCTGCTTCTCCAGTGAGAAGGCAGATGTGGCAGCTCTTTAGTCAATCCAGTTCCTGAGGAAGCTGGAAGAGCTGTAAGGACCCAGCACAACCAACTGCCGAAAGCAGCGCAAGGCTCCTTATAACCAGTGAGTCTTTGATTTTAAAACAAACTTGATGTGATCGGATCAACAGCCATCATTAGACCAATGACAGCTATGTACCAGAGTGCCAGATCTGAGGTCTCAGGAAAAAAAAAAGAGAGAGAGAGAGCTGGCTTAGTACACTGGATCATAAATATGATAACCTCACAGACTGTACTGGCTGGTTTTGTGTCAACTTGACACAAGCTGGAGTTATCACAGAGGAAGGAGCTTCAGTTAAGGAAATGCCTCCACGAGATCCAGCTGTGAGGCATTTTCTCAATTAGTGATCAAGGAGGGGGAGGGTCCATTGCGGGTGGTGCCATCCCTGGGCTGGTAGTCCTGGGTTCTATAAGAAAGCAAGCTGAGCAAGTTAGGGGAAGCCAGTAAGGAACATCCCTCCATGGCCTCTGCATCAGCTCCTGCTTCCTGACCTGCTTGAGCTTAAGTCCTGACTTCCTTTAGTGATGAACAGCAATGTGGGAAGTGTAAGCTGAATAAACCCTTTCCTCCCCAACTTGCTGATTGGTCCTGATGTTTTGTGCAGACTAAGTAACAGACGTAACAAGGAAACATGTATTTCCAATGCAGTTCTCTCAAGATACCCAATACCAGGCATGGCAGACAAGACCACCCCTGAGAGCGTCCACTGCATCCCCATCCTAGCAGAGTCTTCCTGGGCACAGTCCGTCTCCAGCAGGATACTGGCCAGCTCTAATTCTTAGTCAATGGTTCTTGCATTGGGCACCAGTCCGTCTTCTCAGAACGCCTAATGATTAATTCAAGCTTTGCAATTTATGGGCTTTATACCCCCAGGAAACTGATAATTGGAACCACAGTCTTCTAGACTGCAAGCTGCAAACCTCTCTCCAACAAAGGGAGAAGGGAAAGGAAACATCAAACCGACAGTAGGGGAACGGCTCCTGTCCTCTCACTCCCCGTGGAAGTGATCAGATGTGTGTCAAAGGCAGTGGGCAAGAATGCTCTAGAAAAGATGTCCACCGGGCAAACAGAACTGAGATGCTGAGCGGAGAGGAGGACTGTGAACAAGGGGAAACCAACCTTGCAGCCAAAAAGCTGTGCTCACTGACAGCCCAATCTGGCACATCGCTGGAGGGTCACAGGGCATCAGACCCCCTCCTGTCCCTGCAGACCTATGTATCAGAGTTTTCATGCTTTTAAACCAGGGGACATAAACTGCTGGCCATTTCTCATTCTTTCAGCTTTAGGGGAAAAAAAAACGAATTCATAAAACTCTCAGCAGGTTCAGGAATCAAGTACCCTAGAACCACAGTTTCACTCCTTAATTAGAAAATAAATTTAAAGCAGTCACACCCATCGTTAGGACAGCCACAGACTAGAGCGCAGACTTAATGTCTCACTCACCCACAATCCAGGAAGTAAGTAAGTAAATAAATAAATAATCTCAGCTCCCATCTCTGAATTATGAAACAGAAAACATGCAGAATACTAGCGCTAAAAGACAGTGCCGCACGGCAATCCGCCAGCCCAACCATCAGGCAAGGCTATTTCTCAGTATCATGTGCTTAGCAATGGGTCTTACTTACAGCCTGGTGTTATTGGTTTTAAAAATGCATCTAAGGCCAGGATGGAGTCTATGTTAAAACAAACAAACAAACAAAAAAACAAATCAAACCAAACCAAACAGTAACACCACTCATTCCAAAAGGCACCGTAGGCAGGGGCAACTGCTGGGTACAGAGCATCTAAGACACCAGAGAGTTCAACCTCAGAGAACAGATCTGAGTCTTACCATTGTAGAATCAGAGAGACTGAGCAGATCCTAAAGTGATTTCATTCACTCATTCATTCACTCGTGTGTGTGTGTGTGTGTGTGTGTGTGTGTGTGTGTGTGTGTGTATAAGCTAGCTGAAAGTTAACAAGATCCAGAAATCACTCCCCCGCACCCCCATCCCACTTTGAACGGGGGTGCCAGGCATGGATGCCCAGGGCTGATCCAAATTCTGCTCCTCTGGACTGAGCATCAAGCACTCCCAATCACTGAGCTACCTCTGCAGCCTCGCCTGTAAGAGTGAGCTTTTAGGAGTTTCATTCACTGGCTGTGTGAAGTCTGGAAGTGCTGCTGCTTGTCCGTGGTAAGGATACGGCTGCGCTGGACGGAGGACGTCAGAGGACCCGTGCCTTTTCTCTCCTCTACTCCATTTACACAAGTCAGTGAGTCAGCATCGCTCAGCACACTACTGCCAACCCTGTTCACCTCCTAGAATGGGGAAGGCATGAGGCCTGTTTGTGTGAGGTGTTCAGGGCAAGTCTCAGATAAAACAGGAGCCTGTTTCCTTTCTGTTGCGAATGTCCGGGAATAAGTACTGGCTGGTTTTGTGGACTAACTTGACACAAGCTAGAGAGAGAAAGGAGAGAAATCCTCTGCTGAGAGGAAATGCCACCATCAGATCAGAAAAATATGCAAGCCACTGTCTCAATTAGTAACCAATGGGGAAGGCGTATCCCACAGTGTGTGGTTCCATCCCTTGGCTGTGGTCCTGGTTTCTATAAGAGAGCAGGCTGAGTAAGTCATGTGAAGCAAACCAGTAAGCAGCACCCCTCCATGGCCTCTGCATCAGCCAACGCAGAAGGATGCTGGCACAGCTGGTCTCCAAACCGGGCACATGCTACGCTAGCCACGTCCATATGCAAATCACCTGTGTGCCCGGGGAGGGGTTGGGGGAGATGAGACTTAAAAACACAGCAGAGTATGAAAGAGTTTTCCTGACACCTGACACTCCCTACGCCACTGCCCTGTCTCCTAGGCTTACCCCTTATTAACATTACTGGACATCTAATCAATACCCCCAAATGTCAGCTTATTGGGCTCCGTCACTAAATGGCCTTCGGGTGGTTGATTTCCGTGTACAGCAAAATGTCTCTGGTTTCTATATCAGGGCTTGTTGTTTAATGGTAGTTTAAGAAACAGCTTAGGAAGCTTGGTGTGGTGATGTAAGCCTTTAGTCCCAACATTCAGGATTACGGTTAGCAGAGGCAAGAGGATCTCTGAGTTCAAGGCCAATCTGGTCTACACGGTGAGTTCCAGGATTACTGGGTGATGTTATGAGACCCTGTCTCGAAGGGGAAGGGGGGATGATAGAAGGGGAAAGGGGGGCATCTTCCGAGTGACTGAAGAGCACTTGGCTCCCTTTTATGACATCTGTAAAGGCCAGGTACTAAAGTACTTTATGGTCTCTGACTTTTTAATCGCATGCATATTTAAACACTTGTGATCTACTATACACCACTAAAAAAAAAAAAAAAAAAAAAACAACAAAGGCCATCCTGGAAACACGCATCCCGAATCAAGTCCAAAAATTCCAACTAGATACCTGACCTATATAAAACTGGATTATGGCTCTATTTACGTATTTTCTTTGCCCTCAGAATATTCCTGAGAGGCGAGTATGGAACAGAGATCTACTCCACTCTTAATATGAAAGCTGATGACAGAGTTTCCTTAGCTATACAGCCTGGTCAGACACCACCAGGAAATCGGTTGTGTTTTCCCTTATCAGTTCTGATGAACAGGAGTGGCCCAAGGATTTAGAATCTATGTATGAGATACCGTCTGTAGAAAGGTGCTGAAATCAAGTGTAGGGGCTGTCGGGGAGGGTCAGGTGTGGGGGCTGCTGGGGACAACCAAGCATAGGAGATGCTGGGGAGGGTTCCCAGGCAGACGTCTAGCAGAACAAAAAATTGAAAAGGCTGTACACATAAACATTCTCACCAACAAGGTCATTCAAACCTTGTCTATACATGCCCCTAAGTGAAGACGTGTCTATGGCTTAACTGAAGGGCACTCTTACTGTTTTATGTGGCTTTCCAACTACAATCAAACTTACCATCTTCAGTTCATACTACTAAGTCCTTCTGAGATCTGCAGCCTTTGTGGACACACATAGAGAGGAGAGGGAGGGAGGGGGGAGGAGCCAAAGGGCAAAGACTCTACTCTTCACTGAGCTGTGAGCTTTTTGCCTTTATTAATGGAGTAAAGTCAATTAAGGAGCAATATATAAGACTGATCACTCCTGTTATGGGACATACCCACACCGCACCTCTCAATACATACATTCATACATACATGCGCTCTCTCTCTCTCTCTCTCTCTCTCTCTCTTTTGGCTTATACATATTGATTATGGCGTGCACATACACACAACAGATAAATTAATAAAAATATTTTTTTCAAAATACAAAATAGTTTATTTCCTATGAAGGAACAATGAAGAGAAACATTCACTGCCCACTAAGTGTCTTCTTATAAATGAAAAAGCTAAGGGCTTACTCAAAGCCACGTAGCTTGCCTTGGAGATCCTCTGGCCTATTCTTCTCCAAGCTCTTCCTTGTTAATGGGGTTGCCTTTGTGTGAGTGAAACTCAGTTCTTTTACAGGTTGCCATAGATGTATGAATGATAAGTGCCCTGAAACTTATGAGTGAGCCCCATAACTACTACTGAGGGAACTAAACCAAAGCTGGTGTCTACTTGTCCCCAGGAGAGGCAGAAAGCTTTGCACTAAGATGATCCCCCTGTGACTTCTGGTTTCCATGGCGATAAATAACATTTGCTGCTCCGTGTGGTCTGGCTTACATCTACGAACAAGCATTTCCTGATGAATGGCAATTCCCACAAGAGAGAGCTGCCCAAATATTTTAGGCAGATGATGAGGAAAAACATTCTCCACAGAGGAGATTAACAAGTGATTAGGTCAGTGAGCAACAAAAGCTGCAACGTAGCTCACACTCTGGTCCTAAAATTCATTTTAGCAACGTAAGCCACTCTGTCTGCTAGTTTGCTGTTCCTGTAAGGGCTGCACTCGGCGAGACACTCAAGGTGCATTTGTCAGGAGACGCACAGGGAGAACCCCCGTACTTCCACATTAAGAGCACTTAGGCCGGGTGTGGTAACCACAACTTTAATCCCATCAGGGAGAGCTCTGTGAGTTCCAGGCCAGCCAGGACTACACAGTGAGACCCCATCTCTAGTCTCTAAAAAGCAAAACCAAGCCAAAACAACGGAGGAAAAAAAAAAAAAAAGAACAAGAACATTCAGGCTTCATGAGCAAACTTAACAGGATTATAAATCTGAGGGTTGTGAGGACTGTGACAACCCACGTTTTAACTCAATCACTTAAGTCTCAGGAACTTTACATCGTTTGTTATAGCAAAGATATATTTCATATTTTAATTCTTGAGCTATCATTTTTCTGGTGCGGGGGTTTTTGTTTGTTGTTTGTGTGTGTTTTGGTTCTGTGTTGCAGTTTATTCTGGTAAGGTTCTCGTCCCTACAACAGAAGGGCTTTCTCTCACAAGGCTTTCCTTAGGGGCTCCCACCCCTTTTCTCCCTAGCCCTGATGGCAGTGTTCCAGACATTGCATTTCTAGACCCTGTTTAGCAGATACACTGTGTCAGTCCACCGTGAATACACAGAAGCCTGGTGCACCATCTCTAGGGGGGAAGCCAGGAACTTCAAACCAACCGGAGTCCCTCGAGATTCCCCTCTGGCTTTTCTGTCCCCCCCACACAGGTGTTTCCCATCCACCGCACTTGGTCATGAGACATCCAAGGAGCACCTATATACTCATCTATGAAACAGTTTCCCGAATTTTCTTCCCATGAAGCAGAGATGCAGGACCTACGTTTGAACTCTTACATGATGTGCACAGAGAGTTAGTTCTGTGGGGCTGTGGTGTCGGAAGAGAGAGGCAAGCGGAAGGGAGGGGCAAGCGGCGTCCAAGGGGGACAGGTTGAGTTAGTGGCTTCATGTTCCTTGAGTCTCATCCTCTCTCTCCCTCCCTCCCTGCACGATCACAGAAGCCTGTACACACTGTTTCTAAGAACATTTCGGCACAGTTGCCTTTGGTGAGAACAAGACAACTGTTTGCAGTCTGGACTGAACGAGTCAATCTTAGGGTTCATAGTCCAAAAAAATTGGTCTTTATTAAAATTCGTTATTCTTCTTGGGTCATACTTATTCCCATCTAGAATTATCAATATTCCAATCCAGTTCAACTGGACACAAATCCGCTCCCAAACGTATGGAAAACAGACAAAATGCATTTAAATTAGTTAAAAGTATTCACACAAGTTTTACACACACCTCACCAGCACTGACTATCTGCATGGCCCAGCACAGGAGGCCTATGGTGCCAGGCTACTGGATACGCAGGGTCACCTTAAAGGCAGGAAAGGGAAGAACTGGAGAAGTTAACCAAAGCACAAAGTTTCCCATAATTCAAAACGTAGGTATTGGCCAACTTTCACTTCATGGAAATGAAGTTGCATTAAGTAGACTGAGCCCATGGGAAAGGGAAACGGCTAAATGCAGAGATATATTAGGCGTACTTCTGACATCTCCTTAGCCTCGGGATGTTCTCTTGGAGGTGTGGATACAGAAACAGACGCTGGAGAAAGCGACAGAGACAATGAAGGCACTCTGGGTTGGGACATCCAGAGAAAATCTGTGTGTCACGACCCCATGAGTCCCAGGAGTCCCAGGAGTCCCAGGAGGAGTGCAGAACCGGGGCTGAGAAGACGGCTCAGTGGGTGATGTGACCGCCATACAGGCACGAAGATTCTCAACTCCAATGTAAGACAGCCCAATGTGGCACTGCCGTGGGCGGATGGAAGGAAGGGCGGGAAGATGCTTGTGCACCAGTCAGAAGGACCAAAAAGGGGCTCCGGCTTCAGTGAGACCCTGCCTTAAATACAAGGTGGAAAAGCCAATAGAAGACGTTCACCATCAGCCACTGGCTCGCTCACTCGCTCACTCTCGCATGCACACATAAACACATGTGCACATGCGTATACAGCAAACAACACACACAAACTTTAAAACAAACCCTAAAGGGGCCAGGTCTAGCTAGATAGGCAGAGGTCTGTTAGCACAGGCATGCCTGATCTACAGTGAGTTCCAGGCCATCCAAGATGGGGAGACCTGGATGGATGGATGGATGGATGGGAGGGTGGGAGGGAGGGAGGGTGGGAGGAGAAACTCAGAGCAAAGAACATGTCCTTAGCTCACTGGTGGTATGTCTCCCTGACACACGGGGCAGTGTTAGATCTCCCGTCTCAGCACTGAGCTGTGTGGTCTAGATATGTAACATCCCCACGCTACAGCCGGAAGGACAATCCTGTTCCTCTCCCAGACAACGAGCTCAGGAGGAAATGCAATTCAGTGAGGGTGTTCTGAGTGAGCACAGAATGGTCAGTACTGCTAGCTGCTGTCAGAGAACAGCCATTTAAACGTTGACCCTCTGTACCGAGAGCGTGTGTGTTTAACGTGGAGATGGAATGTACCTCAGCTGTGTGATGCCTCGATTGATAATGTATAGACTTCAAACTCTGCAAGAGATTGCTGATGCTATGGAAGCAAACAGCCATGGCCCCTCATAATATGAGATCAGCAGGAGCATGTCAGCTCCCATGCCTACGAAGGCAAAAGCTCCAAGTGTCCACAACAAAACTGAAAAACCAAAAACTCGGCCACGAAAGGCATGGACTCAAAAGATGGCGAGAAGGTAAAGAACTGTTCCTAGAATGGTCAACGGAATCTTACCATAGCAGAATCAAGGTAGGGAGGTGTTCTTCAAAGCTGTATTTATTTATTTTATGTGTGTTGGTGATTTGCGCAGATCTGTGTCTACGTACTATATGTGTGGCTGATGCTCTGGGAGGTTAGAAGAGGGTACTGGATCCCCTGGGACTGGAAACACGGATGCTGTGTAGGTATGGCAAACTAACTGCCCCTGGAAGAGCAGCCGAAGCTCTTAACAGCTGAGCCTTCTCTCTAACCCTGGTATTAAAATAAGTGCATTTATCATCTGTGCCAAACCACAGTGAGGGTTAATCCTGCCTGTCATGTTGGTGGGATTTAGAGCCACCTAGGAGACAACTCTGGTGTGCCCGTGAGCTGGCTGGGGTCCCAGACAGAACCCAACGTGAGCAGAGCAGGGCAGCAGATTCATCTCCCTCTGCTTCCCAACTGCAGACGCTCGTAACCTGCCACCTCACAGTCCTACCTCCAAGCCTTCCACACCACGGGCCTCTTAAACCACAAGCCAAACCCTTCCCTCTCTAACGTGCTTCTGGCAGCTCTTTTGGGATAACATCAGGAAAAGAAGCCAGCATACACAGGTACAAAGGCTCAAAGATCATCATTCTGCTTGTCAACATCTCCTACTGTAAACCGCAATGTTTAGGACTTAAGGTTAGCCATATATATATATTAGTCTGAGATGACAGTTAAAGTCTTCTCATAGATAGGCCTGTAAGAAGCAGAAACAAGAGTTTACTGGGGGGGGGGGCACAAACAAAAAAGCAAACAGAAAGCCCCCCAAAACAAAACAAAAACAAGCAAAACCCCAAAACCCAACTACTGTCATCAGAAATCTAAGAGTTGTTATGCCCTATGTAAATTAAGCTAGATACAAACATTAATTCCTAAGCTTTGCATTCTGATAAATTATAAGGTTTGAAGTGCGCGTGCGCACACACACAGAGACACACACACACAGCAGGAAGGTAGCATTCTCCTAGTACTTGAATCACAGAAGACCACTGTGGTTGGGGTACCGGGGCAGGTGCCTATCACTGTTGCAGCTCTTGGGAGATACGATGGAGTTAGGAGCAAGAGCTCAAAGTCATCCTTATAGCAAGCCTGATGCGGGCATGAGCTATTAAAAAAAAAAAAAATTAAAAATTGAGACCAAAAAAAACTGCTCTGTGCGGGCACTTAGCAAGAAAAGTGCTTCAATTAATGATTAATGACAGTGGCGAGACCCCAGGTAACCACGCACCCGGTCTCTCCGGCACAGTGCAAAAGACAAACTCTGTTGCACCATGTTATCCATGAGCCTGTGACATTTAACCCTAGATAGAAACGAGATAATTTCATTCTGTAAACATGAGACATCTGCGAGGAGAGACTGAAGATAACCATCACACCCAATGCTTGGGGGGGTCCATCCCCGCCAGTGGCTAATGAACCTGCCTTCACTGGGCCGCACAGTAAACAGCTTACATAACTGTGACCTGCGGGCATGAATGGAAAAGCTGGAGACCGCTTCCTCAGCCCCTCGGTGCTGCATCACCAAGCTTTTCATTCCTGAAGCCGCTTTTGGAGCAATTCACAATCCGTGTCACATTCGATGCCTACATTGAAGGTAGAGTGTCCTAAAGAAATTACTCAGTTTTAAGCCTGGTGTGAAGGCATACACCTTTAGCCCCAGTGCTTGAGAGGCAGAGGCAAGAGGATCTCTGAACTAAGAGGTTCCACACACTTGTCTGGTAAAGGTTCAAGTGCTGTATCTGTGGAGTGGATGATACCAGGCAAACTAGAGAGGTTAGACTCAGTTTCTGTTCCAGGAATGTGGCTCTAATGTAAGAACAGCTTCACTGAATTACAAATTAGTGCCAATCAAACAATACAAACCACTTAGCACAATGCCCAGTGCACAATCAGAATGAAACGATTAGCTCCCAGTTACTGTTACCAGTGATCTATGTGGAAGAGGAGGCATAGAGACCGTAAGAGCAGGGAGGTGGCGGATGCCCCCAAGGACACAGTACTTTCCAAACCCATAGGGCAAGTCACACAGAGGCCGTGGCATCACACAAAAGACCTGCACTAAGAGGGGCAAGGGGACATGATGCCCTACACCTAAGCAATAAACTGTGCAATCAATACCTGCTGACAAAGGTAAAGGAAGTTTTCTCCAACAGAGTGTCAGCATCTGGACCAACCACACTCCAGGGCTACAACTGAGGAGGCTCCTGAAGATGACAGGTTACCGAACCCCTTCTCCTCCACTCGTGGCCTGCCAACGGCCAGTTCCCACACCTGTGGTGGCCGGCTGGTGGCGCCTCTCCCCTCGTCTCCCAATTCTTATAAACTGGCTCACAGTTTATCTCCTTCAAGAGTTCTCAAAGGACTTCGTTATCTTAAGTTGTAATTGTGAGATTCGAGGAGAACTTAAAGAAGAAAAAAATAAATTTTAACTAAATTTGTCTTTGCATAAATAGTCGCTGTGCCTCCTTGGTCATCAGAGAAATGCAAAACGTTTCTACAGAGCAATGCCATCTCATACCTGCTGATGTGGCTAGAATGAACGGAACCCAAGCCTCTGCTAGTGGGAATGCAAAATGGTCTTGCTATTTCAGAAAATGGTTTCACAGTTCCTCAACACATTAAGCACTTAAGATCTATCAATTATATCCCAAGGTTACACCAAGAAAAGTATACCAGGATATATCTCAAAACTTGTTATCAGAGACACCAGCCCAAATGGGAAAAACTCCCCCAAACACCTGCTAGTCAACATGGACAGAACTCAGTATACACAGTTCCAATTTTACAAAATGAAATCACCCCAAGGGCTGTCTTAATGGCAATTTGAACTACCGAATACTACCGAATAGTATATTTAAAAAATACTGCATGTTCATATCACAGAATGTTCTGTGAAGCATTGGCCCAGGTGGGCACCACTGAACCGTAAGAATGCCATGTTCAGTGAACAAAGCCAGACACAGAAGCCAGTTGCTCCAGTCTGTGTTCTTTCAACATTATCAGCAAACTGACGAAGACTGGTATCTGCCAGAGGCTGGTGGGGCTGATGGGGGGAAATCATGTCTAAAACGGTGGCAATGGTTTCACAACTCCACAAATTGTCAGTACTGGATTGCACACTGCAAATGGCCAATAATTTGATGTGAGAATTCAACAAAGTGGTCCATGTATATAGAAAATAACCCTATGTGTCCGTTTATATAGAAATAACCCAATGACTTTTTCCTGTGGGCCTAAAGGATAAAATCACGGTTATGTTTAGGCGGAGAACGTGCCTTCAATCTGAGATCTACATCGGCCCCAATCACACCTACCACATTCATTCACTGGCTTCCTTACTGCTCTGCTGGGCTGATTCCACTCCCTCTGTAACAGGTGCTTCCTAGCTACTGTGGGAGATAGATGGCTACGGGTTACTGGGGTAACCAGTAACAGCCCATGAGAGAACCATAAGGTCCACAGAGAACAAGGTGGCCTTAGCGATCCCCGGAAGCAAAGCACCATCATCTCTCTCACACAGGGCTGGACAAGCTAAAGAGAAGAGACACATAAAACAGACGTTTCCAGGGACACAATAAGCTGGCTGTTCTGAGTGCCGGAGCCGAGTGTTCCTAGGCAGGGAATAAGGGCTTGTTAAAAGATCCATTTAGTTATTACTTGTGCGTTTCTGTGCGCCTGTATACGTTTATGTGTACTGTGTGGCGGTCTCCTACAATGTGTACCCAGGGCTACAATGGAGGAGGCTCCTGAAGATGAGAGGTTACCGAACCCCTTCTCAACTCGTGGCCTGCCAACGGCCAGTTCCCACACCTGTGGTGGGTGACCTTTCCCCTGTCCAACAGTGCACTGTCACGAGACATTTGTTTCCATTTTAATGGTTTTAAGTTATTGTTTGCACCTACTCTGATTTTACGATTTTTTTTTTTCCGAGACAGGGTTTCTCTGTGTAGCTCTGGCTGTCCTGGAACTCACTTCGTAGACCAGGAACTCAGAAATCCGCCTGCCTCTGCCTCCCGAGTGCTGGGATTAAAGGCGTGCATCACCACGCCCAGCTTTTACAAATGTTTTAAAATAAACTAAGATCTAACTTATTCCTTATTACATATACTTATTCTCTGTGCCACGCCCAGCTTTTACAAATGTTTTTAAATAAACTAAGATCTAACTTATTCCTTATTACATATACTTATTCTCTGTGTGCACGAGCATGCATGCACACACTGCTTATCACAACACGACTGACCTAGAAGTCAGAGAGCAACTTACAGTAGTAGGTTCTCTGCTTTCACAATGTAGACCACACACAGACATGGATACACACAGACACCCATACACACATTGTCACTCATATATACACAATCACCCATGCGCGCTCTCTCTCTCTCTCTCTCTCTCTCTCTCTCTCTCTCTCTCTCTCTCTCTCTCTCACACACACACACACACACACACACACACACACACACCAAGGGAAGAGGAATTCAGTCACCAGGCTTCTCTTAGCAGTGTCTTTTTAACCTGATGACCCCTTTTCTTCTGGGGGAGGGACATAGGATTAGGGTCTTATTATGTAGCCCAGGCTGGCCTTGAACTCATCCTCTTCCCCCTGCCTCAGTCTCCCAAGTGCTGAAATACAGTGCAGGCAAACCTAGCTTCAAATTTTCCAACAGCTCTCCTGTCTGCAAGCATGCCCATTTCATCTGTACGTATTTGCTACAATAAGCAAAGTTAAAGTCAATAAAAGAAGCCAGCTAGATAAATTTTGATTTTTTTTTAATTCCTTTTAAAGAAAGGTTGTTCATAGACCATTTGGTAAGTACTAGACAAAAATATAGGGTGTTATGGATCTGTTCACTCAAAGAACATTTGAGATTCGACTGTGTGTTCAACTTTGGAAAAAAGATGTGGGCACGAGGCAGACATAGTGAAGGTCTCGTGGAATTTGAAATCTATTAGGAAAGAAAAACGGATCACATGCAATGTGGGAACTGAGTCTGGGTTAGGAGCTGGTGAAAGTCTCTCGAGGGAGATGGAACGTAAGATACAAGGAAGAAAAGGAGAAAGCTAGGTTGACGTAAAGAGTGGCAGGAGGGCAGGGACACAGACTGCAAGAGCCTAGAGAGGATCTGTAAGGTTTCAGGTGAGTGTGCCTGTGTGTGTGTGTGTGTGCATGTGCGCATGCGTGTGTGCATGCGTGTGTACGTGTGTGTGTGCGCGCACGTGCGCGTGTGTGTGTGTGTGTGTGTGTGTGTGTGGCGGGGGGAGGGGTAACAGCCTCAGTCTGGAGACACAGGCAGGGACTTCCTCACACAAGGCCACGTGCGAGGACACTGTTTTCTTAAGAAATCTGAGGGCAGAGATAAACACTGAGGGCTCAGGCAGGTGGCTGCATATCAGTTTCAGTGTCTGTAGAGCACTGGAGGTCAGAGACACAGCGACCACAGGCAGGGACCACCACAGTTCTGGGAGGACTTGATGGTGGCCTTAAATGGAGTTAGTGTATGAGGAACATCCAAGGATATCGGATGGAACTTCAAACTTTCATGACTGGGGAAAAGGCTTCCTCAGTAAAGTGCTTCACACCTGAGCTGTATCCTCAGAGCAACATAAAAAGGCTGGGCTTGCTTCATCCTAGTACTGGGGAGGACACAGACAGACAGATCCTTGGTATTCACTGGCCATCCACCTGGCCTGCTTGGGAGGTTCCAAGCCAGTGAGAGACTCTGCCTCAAAAACCAAGGTGAAGTAGATTTGAAGACTGACACACACGTGTAGACATCTGTCTACGACACATGTGCGTACACACGCACACACGCACACACACGAGTATGCTCATATACTCAGTTTAAAATGAGACTTGGGGGCTGGTGAGATGGCTCAGCGAATAAGATCACCCGATTGCTCTTCCGAAGGTCCTGAGTTCAAATCCCAGCAACCACATGGTGGCTCACAACCATCTGTAACGAGATCTGACTCCCTCTTCTGGANGAGATCTGACTCCCTCTTCTGGAATGTCTGAAGACAGCTACAGTGTACTTACATATAATAAATAAATAAATATTTAAAAAATAAAAAAAAGGGACAAAGCTTTTAAAAAAAAAAAATAAAAAAAATAAAAAAAAATAAAAAAAAATAAAATGAGACTTGGGGCAGACTCATTGCAGGTGGTGTTTAAATGGGAAGGCACTCTTACGGAGGCATCCTCATCCTCTGCAGTGGGAGAACTGCAGATCCTTGTAAACCACCTGCACTCAAAGGCTGCTTTGTGCAAGTTATTTGGAGAAGAAAAAAAGAGTATTTTTGTTTTCCTTGCAATTTCATACCTCTGCAACTATTATGAACAGGGTTTTAAAAATCAAAAATACTACTGACTTGCATAATCACACCCAGAGGCGGCAATATTCAAAACAAGTCTGTGTTCTGTCTGGGAAGTCTGAGTTCAAAGACAAAAAAAAAAAACAGAACAGAAGAATCTTTTGATCCTCATTTATTGACATGTGGCTCCAACACAAACCCAGGCTTTCAGACCTTTCTTTGATGGGACAACGGGAAGAACTGAAGGCAGTTAACTCAGAGGCTTTGTGTCCGAAAACAGAGAATTAAATACCAAACAAGCTGGGGGGCTCAAGTTCAAGGCGGTGTGCACCTGGCAGAACTGAACCCTGAATAAAACCTCTCTATGCAAAATTACAGTTTTCTAAGAACAAACAACCCTGAGAAATTTTTCCCATGACCCATCCCCTTAAGAACATTTTTTTTAATATTTCAAAAATTCACAGAAACTGGAACAAAGCAGTTTTAAAATCTCAACGGGTCAGAGCTGGCTGGGATTGGTTTAAGAATGCATAATACATGAAAGACACCGAGGCTCTCTTCATAAACACAGCATCTTCACAGCAAAGTGCAGAAAAACAAGGGGAAAAATTAAACTAACACAGATCACAGAAACCATCACATGAACGGAGATTCATGTCTGGCGTGGTCTGTAACAGACAAATCTCAAAGACTTAGTCTTCCGGGGCTGAGTAAAAAAGTAACAGTCATTCTGAAAACCAATAGCATGGATAGAAAGGAGACCTTCAACAGGATTCCAGGTATCCAGATTACAAATTAGGCAGGCAGGTAAGAGCCCGGGAGGCTAGTCTCGCCCCCCCACACACACACCTACTTACACACTGCAGCCATCAGTCTGTGAGTCAATTCATCTCAGTTGCTTCCTCTATCTCCTATATTTTCACTAAATGAGGATTTATTATTTTGCCGCAACAAAGAATCAGATGAAAATTCTTATTTTGAAACAGCAAACTTTTATAAAAACCAAATAGAAACACGGCCTCAAATATGTCACCCATGAAATCATAGGGAAAAAAACAGCTTATCCAGTGGAAGGCAGGAGCAGGAAGGCTGGCTCCAACACCTTCCAGGCCACTCCCGCTTCCTCATGACAGGCAGTGAAGATTGTTAAAGAGGGCAGAAATTGCAAGGGGGCTCAGGCTCTGGAACTCTTTCTGGATCTCCTTTAGTTGGCAAACCCATCACAAGCAACAAGTTGCTACAATGTACACGTTGGTTTGCTTCCTACACAGTTTCTGAAACTACCCCGCTATGCGGTAAGTAAGTGTAAGGGCCACAAGAAATTTGGCGTTAGCGATGACAGAAAATTTAAATTTAAATAAATAAATAACTAAATAAATAATCGATCCCTGTGACCGTTCCGGTGGCTCTGCACATGCCCATTTTGTACTAACTTTGTAGTACATAGGCTGTCTGTCACACCGTGCAAGGCCAGCAACCACTGACTGAAACTCCCCTCAGAGGCTGTCATGTTATGAACTGCAGTGTCTCTACTGTGCATACATGGCGCTGTCTGCCCTCACAGAGACAATGCTGGAGGCACAGAAGCCAGCTGGGACTTCTCCTATTTCCCACCCATGCCTCAGCATGTATCACCCTTGTCTATCTAATGTTATCTACTGTTAGAATGTTACATTTTAAAAACGGCTGTTTCCACTGCTGGCTTTAGTTTTATGAAGACGGTCATGTGGATTTTCGTTTGGGATTAGGACAGAACATCCAAGAATCTCTGAAATGTCCTTAAGCAACGCTGTCACTTTGTGGTACATATTCTTGAAAAGCAAGTACTAATATCAAAAATAGTAACAGACTGTGGAAAAAAACATTCAGGGAGAGAGGGGTGCAGGATGAGAAATTTCAGCATCCCAAAGCCACGGGGAAGGGGCAACTGCACAGAGCTCTACAGAGCCGCCAAAGGCACCTGCACTTTACCAGGTCATCAGAGGGGAAGGCACGAAGGCGTAGGAGTCCGGTTTCCTTTCTGTCCTTCGCCTGCCTTACCACAGAAGATCATCTGTGGCAGATGAGGTTCTCCAAAGTAACTTCAAAAGGAAAAATGAGGAATATTGAAAGAATTTCAAAGAAAATCTAATCAAACAACTACAAACAAACTGCTGTGGGTAGACACCTTTAACCCCTACAGAGGCAGGTGGGTTTCTGAATTTGAGGCTAGCCTGGTCTACAGAATAAGACTGTATCTCAAAGGTAAAAGCCAAGTAACTGGAGTTGTCCAGAAAAGCAAAGAAAGCGTTCTGGAGTTGGGAACTCACAGGGAAGGGAGAGGGGAGGGAGGCCAGATTGTCTGTCAATCATTTCACGAGGGAGGGACAGATGAGCTAGAGCCAAATTTGTGTTAATCTTTTAAGTTCTGCCGGGCAGTGGTGACCCATGCCTTTAATCCCAGCACTTGGGAGGCAGAGGCAGGCGGCTTTCTGAGATGGAGGCCAGCCTGGTCTACAGAGTGAGTTCCAGGACAGCGAGGGCTACACAGAGAAACCCTGTCTCGAAAAACCAAAAAAAAAAAAAAAAAAAAAAAAATCATTTACGTTTTACCGTAAAAGTTTTAATTTATAATGTTTCCGACTAAAGAGAGATTAGAGGAGGCAAGGTTCTGATGTCATCTACAAAAGCTTAAGTTGCACGTTTCTGGCGGGGTATAGGGCCTGCCTGGAGCACCCTGTCTGTAGGTTTGCCTGCCCAGCATCGGTGCACGACGGAAAGTTTGGCTAATGAGCGATCCCAGCGTGCTGGGCTCGTCCACAAAACAGGATTAAAACTTGGGTGGCTATATATTTAGAAACCATAAAACGTCTGCTCTTGCAAATACACGAATTATGAGTTAACACTGAAAATGGCAAAGAAGCTTAATTCTGAAACTACCTAAAATAGCTTATTTTATTGCACTGGATGTGAATGAAGTTTATTAAAAGAATATTAAAGTCGCTATTCTGGATACAATCTGGAGAACCTGCCGCCCTTCCGCCGAGGTCATCTCAGTCACTTCAGTATTTCTCACTCTGGTTTTCACAAACTGACATCTAGGGCTCACACTGGGCGTCTGTGGCAATTTGGACCACAAGATGTCTTCCTTCAAAGAGCAAAGGATTAGAACAGGCAGGGAGGCGACCGTGAAGTAGCCCATGAAAGGCTACTGGGAAATGAGCGCCTGCCAATCTTCTCCTCAGAGTGGTCATTAAAGCATTACCTCGCATATACAAAAGCAAAGTCATCATGCTCATCATGCTCTCGCTCTCTGGGGGGTGAGAGAGCTCTCTCGGATTACCCTCTTCCTCTGCATTTAACATAACAACAGGTCATTTCTCTCCTTGCTCACAGCCCACCACAGCTGCAAACAGCAGGTTAAAAAACGGGAGAAACCAATGACAGCACAGCCTCACAGCCCCAAAGGTAAACTGAGGCAGGAGACAGGCCTAGAACCCTCTCCCGTGTCCCTCTGGTAATTCAGCCCTCCCACAAATGCCATCTCTATTCAGGACCAAGTATGAAAACGAAGTCAAATTCATTCCCCTTACCCTCATATCTATACTGAATGGTATGAGAGGATTTTATTACAAATAACAAAACCTTATTAACATTTCAATATTCCCTTGAAGTATCCCAAGAGTTCATGTACCTGTAAAACATCTGCTGTCAAAGTATTCTACAGGAAAATGGTTCCATTTTGCTCAGTCCCTTGAATAGCAATTATCCATATGTGAGTCCAGGCTATAGGTGTAGTAGATAGCTGTCTGTCACATATGAGGCCTTAAGAGTCCATCTGCAATACTTCAAAAACAGTAACAATGGCAGTAAATGGAGCCACCATCAATCTATTGGTATTACTCCATGCTAACTTCCCCAAACCTGAGTTTGGATTTGTTTTCTATTAGGAACCCAAATAAATCCAGAAGGGAGAATTAACACTATCACAATGGCAGTCTCCAGGGACCCTCTAGAGATGACCTAACCTCATCCTCCTTCAGCTTACATTAAAAAACTACTGAGTTTCTGGGCAAGAATGCAGGGCCCACCAGATTCAAGCTTTTCTGTACATGTGTGCGTCCATCATTCCCTCATTCCCTGGTCCCAGTCAGGTCAGTCCTAAAGCTGTGCAGGTCACTAATAATAATGAGGAGGAGGAGGAGGGGAAGAAGTAGAGGAAGAGAAAGAGGAGGAGGGAGAATTATTATTATTATTATTATTATTATTACTACTACTACTATTATTGTGATGAGGTCAGTTACAAACTCTAAGGTAATCACTAAATGGTTTTTAAAAGAAAGTATGGTTAAGTATGGCTATATGTGTTTGCAACCCCAGAGTCAGACAGAACAGAGGAATGAGAGTGAGCAGATGCCTGAGGACTGAGAATAAGCACCCACCTGAGGACTGAGAGCAGACACCCACCTGAGGACTGAGAGTAAGGAGACAC